>NW_027650391.1:0-92000 GCF_965287045.1 Carcharhinus amblyrhynchos
AGACAACAGAAGATAGGAAACACTGAGCTCTCCTGTTGAAGAAAACCTTTCCTTTCAATCACTAGATTTTTCATTCTATTTTGCTACAATTTTATCTCAGTAAATGTAATGTATTTGCATCTTTGCTCCATTAATTTTGGTATCCAGACATCTATCATTTTAACCAGTTTAAACAGCCTTGAATGTGTACACTTTCCTTCATAGCTTATTTTCCAGCAACAGTGGAGTAATGATTGAAATGTTGTGGAGATGGTCTCTGTTTCATTACATGCGGTAATTCTGTTTCCAACCTTCTAAACAGCAATGTGACTAATACGTAACTTCAATATTGTGTTGTTACTCTTCTCTGCGCTTATACTTTTTGGAATTAAATTACACAATGTCTGTCCCACCAGAGGATAGATCGACCAGAGGTGGTGGCAGACACCTGGAAGGGATTAATCAAGATTGAACATCTCAGGAAATTAACATATGGTGTTAACTGAGAACTTCCAGCCCAGGTGTGGACATCCTGGGGAACTCCGTAGTTAGGGTGCCCCTAAGTACAGACATTACTTTCTCAACCACAGGATGTTATGATGAAATCATAATCCCTCCAAACCTCACTTTCTCATAATGAGTTCCTTATCAATTACACACAAGGACATTTTCAATTGATTTACTCAATTAACCCTCTGATCATTTTAGGCCAAGACATGAATTACATCGGGGCAGGAACAAGACTGATATCCTTGGGGAGTTCTTGCTAGAATGGTTGGACAGGCTTCAAATCAATTTGCCAGAGGGATGGGAATCTATGTGACTATTCCAAGTTGGGGTAATCAAGAAAAAAGACGGAAAAGGTGAATATGAATGTTGATTGGCAGTGAAATCAAGGACCAGGGTCAGATAAGGACTCAGTAAAAATTTTAGGAATGGGACAAGAAACATCAAAAGTGTTTACTTTACGATTTCATACCTGAATGCTCAGAGCTTCCAAATCAAAATAGAATAGTTGTGTGAATAGTTGTCAATGGTTATTGTTTTATTTTGTAATACAGAGCAATGGTTGCTAGGTTACCAAGTATTGGAAATAAGCATTGAGGAGTATTCAATGTTTTAAGAAGTACCGCCAGAAAGGGAGAGAGAGTGGAGTTTCATTGTTGATTGAATAAGTTACTGATATGTTCCTGGGGAAATATGTTAGCCGAGATGGAGGAACATAGATTGGGTAGATAGGATAAAAAAAACTTTTCATCTCACAAGACAGTTCAATAAAAAGGGAGGAAAGATTTTACGTTTGGAGAAGGAGATTCAGAGCGGTTTTGAGAAAAAAATGTTTTCACCCAGAGGGTGATGGTAATCTGGAAACTCGTTGCCTGAAAGGGTGGTAGAAGTGAGTGAACTCTCACAGTATTTTGGCATCTATACAAGTGGTTGCAATACTATGGCAGAGGCATTACATGCAAAGTGCTGGAAAATAGATGAGAAAACATAGGTGCTTGATGGCCGGCAGAGACAAGATGGGCCGAAAGGCCTTGTTCTATGCTCTAGAGCAGCACGATTCTATCTCTAACATTCTGCCCCTTTTAGCAAAGTGTCTTAATCAGGACTTCACCGGCAGTCAACTGCTGCCCAGCCTTAACAAAAAATTACTGTTGTTCCCACATATCTGAAACCTGTTCGACAATGGATTCATAATGTGATGCTACTTGCAGTATAACAATGCTAACTTAGGCTCATGGAATGGCGTCTGGGTTTTACTAACATAAATATATAAATTTCAAGAGCAAGGATCTCAGTCTTTAACTGCAGTAGGGCCACCTAAATGTGATGTAATCCATGTAGAGGTCATCGTTGTGCATGCTCCACAGTGACTCTAGCCACAGTTCCAGCTCCAGGTAGTTACAACGTGAAACTCTTCAGGAAAGTGGACACACTGTGGGCTCTGGAAATGTCCTTTCCTTCCCACATCACACATCAACTTTCCACATGGCCAAACTGTCGAGTCATGACTTGTCCTTAACACAACCCCATGAATTATACTTCATCTAGTTTTGATAATTATAAGGGTTACACAAATACCTACCAAATCCTACTTAACCAGGCCGTCGCTCATCTCTGAGGAATAATCAAAAATGAATGGAGCACCTCGAGTGTCGCTTCACCCAACTCTCTCGCTCAGCAAATGTGAATCTAAGAACTGCAAAGCTGCTCACCAAAACCGACCAAAGCAACACTCAGAAACAGATCATTGTATGCTCTCTGATTCAAATGTCTAAACTTATCTTCAGCCAGTTATCAAACTAATTTACAGAACCTGTTTGAAAACTAAACTTCTCTCCTTCTACCCGAGAAACACAATTCTATTATTATTGAACTAAACACGGAATTAAATTCAGAGAATGTATCTTGGCTGTGGAAGAACCACCTCCAGTTCGAATATAGTCAGGTTATAGACATTTATGGCATTCAACAATTCCAATATAACCGCAACAGATCCATTCGCACCCACTACAAGTTTTACTTCTTGCAGATTTTTTGTTTGATTTAAAGGAGCTGATCATTTTATTTTTAGTCTCATCTTATTCTATTGATAGGACAATGACTGTCACCAAAATTATCCTGATCAATATTTTATTGAATTGTTTTTCATCATTCTACTGAATTCGAATGGAAATTTTCAGTGTATGACCGGGGAACAGAGAGGAAGGGACAGGGATGGGGAATGGCCTGCTTCTGTTTTGAGAAACTAGAAAGAGGAGTTTGCTACTCTGCCCTTCGAGCCTGATCCGCCATGCATTTCCATCATGGATGATCATCGAATTCAATATCCTCATTCCTCCCATCCCCCCATATCCCTTGAAGAGATGGAGGATCGAAGGAGTGAATATGTAGAAAGAGATATCAGAACATAACATAAGAAATAGGAGCAGGAGTAGGCCATCTAGCCCTTCGAGCCTGCCCCGCCATTCAATAAGATCATGGCTGATCTGTCGTGGCTCAGTTCCACTTTCCCGCCCTCTCCCCATAACCCTTAATCCCCCCTCTTATCAAAAACCCATCAACCCGCGTCTTAAAAATATTTAGCGAGGCAGCCTCCACCACTTCAACGGGCAGAGAATTCCAGAGATTCACCACCCTTTGAGTGAAGAAGTTCCTCCTCAACTCCGTTCTAAACCGCCCCCCTTTTATCTTGAGGCTGTGCCCCCTAGTCCTACTGTCCTTTCTGAGCGGGAAGAGTCTCTCCACCTCTATCCTATCCATCCCATTCATCATCTTATACGCCTCAATGAGATCTCCCCTCATTCCTCTAAACTCTAACGAGTACAAGCCTAGTTTATTCAGCCTCTCCTCATAGTTCAACCCCCTCAACTCCGGTATCAGCCTAGTAAACCTCCTCTACACTCCCTCCAAGGCCAAAATACCTTTGCGCAGGTGCGGCGCCCAAAACTGCACACAGTACTCCAGCTGCGGCCTCACCAATGCCCTATACAGTTGCAGCAAGACCTCCCTACTTTTATATTCAATCCCCCTCGCTATGAAGGCCAGCATCCCATTCGCCTTCCTGACCACCTGCTGCACCTGCAAGCTGGGTTTTTGCGACTCATGCACAAGGACCCCGAGGTCCCTCTGCACCGTCGCCTGCTGCAGTTATTCTCCACATAAGTAATAGTCCTTCCTACCATTATTCCTACCAAAGTGGACCACCTCACACTTGCCAACATTAAATTCCATTTGCCATTTCCTGGCCCATTCGCCCAGCCTATCTAGATCCTTCTGCAGACTCTCCACACCCTCCGCACAATTTGCCTTTCCACCAACCTTTGTGTCATCAGCAAATTTCGACACCCTACACTCGGTTCCCTCCTCCAGATCATCTATATAAATGGTAAATAGCTGAGGCCCCAGCACCGACCCCTGGGGCACTCCACTATTCACCAACCGCCAATCCGAATAGCACCCATTGACCCCCACTCTCTGCCTCCTATTTGACAACCAATCCTCTATCCACGCTAACACCCTACCCCCAACTCCATGTCCCCTGACCTTCTGCAATAACCTCTTGTGAGGTACCTTGTCAAACACCTTCTGAAAATCAAGAAACACCACATCCACCGGCTCTCCTCTATCCACCGCCCTAGACACATCCTCATAGAACTCCAGTAAATTTGTCAGACACGACTTCCCCTCAACCGTGCTGCGTCTGCTCTATCAAGCAATTCCCCTCAAGATGCAGAAAAAAGTAGAGAGATATTGGGGTAGAAAAGTTAACATCAGCCTGGGGAGATGCTGAAACACTTGGTAACATTTTTTGTAACATTGGTAATTTCTTTGACTGGAGATCAGTGTGATTTTCGACACTATGTTATGTTTAGTCACGACCAAGTGGTTAGGACAATGCACTAGAAATCCACTGAGGTTTCCCTGCACATGTTTGAATCCTGCCGACTACGTAGTTCCCATTTCTTAAGGTTCAGCTTCAAGTTTCAACACCTTCCTTTGGAACTAACCTTGCCTGAGACAGAATAATATTCCCCCATCTCAACAGCAGCAAAAGATATCCAGAAGACCAATGGTGGTGTGCAGGAGGGGGCACTGCATCAAGTAAAGAGGCAGTGAGAAGATTAGTGAAAGCAATGGGATGTTTCAGGTATCGAGGGACACATCACAAATTTATTGATGCTGTTTGTCACCACTGCAACAAAAAGGGGGCGTTTAATGAAGAACTGTAAAGGTGCTAAGAGCAAGTCGAAAGCAGAGTAAGGGAATTCAAATCTGAAAAAGCTTCAGTCAGCTATACATCACCTGGAAAGCTCAGAGCAGATACAGGAGCAAAGGATTCCATATCATTCCATAAGACTTCGGGTAGGAATGGATAAAGGCAAGAGTGACCCTCGGTTCAACTGGACAAGGGCCAAATACATCCAAATTAGACAGGAAACAGGGGAGTGCGGATTGGGAGCAGCTCTTTGAGGGCAAATACAGGACTGGCATGTGGGAAGCTTTTAAAGGCCAATTGGTTGAAATGCAGGACATGCCTGACCTGGAGAAAATGAAGGATAGAAATGGCAGAAATCGGGAACCATGGATGACAAGGAAAATTGTAAGCTTAGTCAAAAAAAATCAAAAAATAGATCGAGGCAACGAAACAAAAACTGACAAAGCCTCTGAGGAGTGTGGAGAAAATAAAAAAATGAATTTAATCATCAAATTATGAGGGCTAAAACGTTTTTAGCAAACAGGGTGAAGGAGAATCCCATATCTTTTATGCATGTATTCAGAGCAAGAGAGTAGCCCAAGAAAGAATAGGCCCAATCATGGGCAATGGGCACATGGTATGTGTGGAATCACAGGAAGTCAATGAGATCATTAATAAGTACTTTTTATCCATATTCATCAAGGGTTGGGCATGAGGATGTTGAGGCCAAGGATAGGTGTGTGAACACTCTAGGGAATGTCAATATATCAAAGAAGAAAGCAATAAGTATCTCAATTAAATGAAGGTAGACAAGTCCTTGGGGCCAGATGGGATTGACCCCAGTTTACTGTGGGAGGAAAGAAATAGGGGAATAAAAAAGATATCTTCACATCCTCTTTAACCACAGACGAGATTCCAGATGACTGGAGAATAGCCATTGGCGATCCATTGTTTCAGAAAGAAAGCCGGCATAATCCAGGAAATCAAGGGTTACTGAGCCTAACGTCTGTGGTGGAGAAGCTTCTGGTGAGGATATGTGCACATTTGGAAGACATTGACTAGCTTGTGTCAGGCAGCGTGGTTTTTATAAGGGAAAATCATGTCTCACCAACTTGACTGAGGTTTTCGAAGAGGTGATAAAGATATCTGATGAGGGAAGGACTGTGGATGTAGTTTATATGGACTGTACTAAGGCGTTTGACAGGATGCCACATGGCAGACTTGTACAACAACTGAAATCACAAGGAATTGGGTGGGCTGGCTAGACGGAAACAGAACTGGCTTGGTGATAGAAGACAGAGGGCAGGATGTTACGGCTGTGCTCGTCCCAAAACTGTAAAAGCCAACCCGAGGTCAACAAACCTTACCTCGGCTTTCCGATTCCCATGGTGGGCAGAAGAGGAAAATTCGCCCCAGAAAGCAGCAGGGCAAGGGTTTTTTTTTCCGAATGGTGATCTATAGTTAGTAATGTTCTGCAGGAATTAGTGCTGGGACCTATTTCATTAGGAGAAAACTGGATGGGCTGATTAGTAAGTTTACGGGTGACACGAAGATTGGTGGAGAGGGCAATAGTGTTCAGTTTACAACAGGATATAGATAGATTGGAAACGTGGGCACAGAAATGACAAATGAAATGTAATCTGGATAAATGTGAGGTGCTGCATTTTGGAGGATCAAGTTTATGTGTGAATTGTACAGTAAACGGCAGAAACCTTTGGAACATTAAGACACAGAGGGATCTGGGTGTGCAGGTCCACAGTTCCCTAAACATGGCAACATAGGTGGCCATAGTTATTAAGACATATGGCCAGGGTATTGATTACAAGCGTTGGCAAATCATGCTGCAGCTATATAAAACCTTGGTTCGGCCACATTTGGAGTACTGCCTGCAGTTCTGGTCACCACACTACCAGAAGGATGTGGAAGCTTTGCAGAACACAAATAAGATTCACCAGGATGTTGCCTGGTCTGAAGGGTGTTGGCTATGGTGAGAGGTTGAATAAACAAGGATTGTTTTCACTGAACAGCCACAGGCTGAGTGGAGACCTGATAGAGATTTAGAAACTTATGAGATGCACAGACATGGTGCAAATTCAGAAGCTTTTTCCCCAGGGTGCAAGTGTCAGTAAAAGGGTTCAAGGTGAAAGAGGGGGCAAGTTTGAGACAGATGTGCAGGGGAAGTTTTTCACACAGAGAATGGTTGGAGCCTGGAACATGCTGCCAGAGGTGGTGGTTGACACAGGCACATTCGCAACATTTAAGGCCATCATAGAATCATAGAAACCCTATAGTGCAGAATGAGGCCATTTGGCCCATTGAGTCTGCACCGACCACAATCCCACCCATTCCCTATCCTCACAACCCTTCATATTTACCCACTAATCCCTCTAAACTACACATCTCAGAACACTAAGGGGCAATTTTAGCATGGCCAATCAACTAAACCGCACATCTGTGGGAGGAAACTGGAGCACCCGGAGGAAACCCACGCAGACACGAGGAGAATGTGCAAACTCCACACAGACAGTGACCCGAGCTGGGAATCAAACCCAGGTCCCTGGAGCTGTGAAGCAGCAGTGCTAACCACTGTGCTACCCCTAGATGGCATTTGGATGGGTAGATGGATAAGGAAGGAATAGAGGGATACAGGCCGAGTAAGGGCAGAAGGGCTTTTTATTTCAGTTAGCACATCATAATCAGCACAGGTTTGGAGGGCCGAAGGGTGTGTTCTTGTGTTGTACTTTTCTTTGCTCTAGGAGCACTCTTACAACATGTTTAATGTGAGTCAGGGTGTGTGAAACCTATCTATGAAACAGTGGAGGTCGGTGGAAAACAAACCAAGATGGTGGTGGACACGGGAACCTCTGCCTCTGTAATCAGTGAAAAGACCAACAAGATAACTTGGGACTCTAACCAGGCACCAGCCCTTACTCAGACAGGGATCAAACTTCAGATGTACACCAGAAAGCCCAGACCATTGTTTCCAGTGTTAGAAATGGGAATTGCACACAAAGGGAGAACACGTCCTTGTGGTAAAAGGAAAGGAGCCTTATCCATAGGGTATGGCTGCTCAGTGAAGTTCTGTAGAACTGGGATGAAATAAAGCACACAAAGGTGACAGAGGATTCCAGTCAGAAATATTCAGATGAACTGGGTACATTGCGTGGCACCATAGTGAAGTTGTTTGTTGATCCACAGATTATCCTCCTCACTTTTTCAAGTACTGGACAGTGTCCTTCACCATGAAAGGTAAAGTGGAGGAGGAGGAGTTTGATTCTTTGCAGCCACTCGATGAGTCCATTCAGTTGGGGAGCATCAAATATCCCTGTTATTAAAAATGATGACACTGTGTGTATGTGATTACCTGGAGTTTCTGTTTTCAAACCGTGCTGGGAACAATGGATAATCTGTGACAAAGTTTTCCTCCTGGAGGAGTTCATTTTTATGGCATCTAATTACAGGGAAAACTGAGGAGGAACACCTCAGCAACCCTGAATCAAGTGTTAGAGTCTTCAGAAACAGCATTGCATCAGAACTGTACCAAATGCATTTTCTTGGCACAAAGTGTGGAATATCTCGGTCACAAAACCATAGTGCAGGGTTTATCACTTGTGAAGGAAAAAGCTCCAGATTCCAATAATGTGTCCGGGCTCAAGTAATTTTTGGGTTAAGTTAACTATTTTCCAAGGAAAATAACCACAACCTATTTAATCTCTCCTCATAGCAACAGTATTCGAGCCCTGGCACCATTCTTGTAAACCTCCTCTACATTCATTCCAGAACTATTCCATTCTTACTGTAATATGGGGACAAGAACTGCACACTACATTTCAGCTGTGGCCTTATCAGTATTTTGTCCAATTCCAACATTACATCCCTAGTTTTATATTCTATACCTCTGGCAATGAAGGAGAACATTCCCTGTGCCTTCATTACAACCTTATCTACTTGAACTGCTGCATTTAGGCACCAGTGTAGTTGTACACCATGATCATTCACCTCATCTATTCCTCTTAATATATTTCCATTTATCGTGTAATCTCTATAACTGCTTTACCTCCCTAATGACATGACTTCACACTCTTCTGTGTTAAAATGCATCTGCCTCTTCACCACCTACTCCACCAACCCATTTATATTATTTCAAAATTATAGCTACCCTCTACACTGTTCACTACTGGGCCAATGTTTTCCTATCTGCAAATTTTAGACTCCCCTACCCAAAGGCAGATGAGTCTAAAACTGGAGGTTTAAGGTGAGAGGGGAGAGATACAAAAGTGTCCAGAGGGGCATCTTTTTTCATACAGAGGGTGGTGAGTGTCTGGAACAAGCTGCCAGAGGTAGCAGTAGAGGCGGGTACAATTTTATCTTTTAGAAAAACATTTAGATAGTTACATGGGTAGGATGGGTATAGAGGGATAAGGGCCAAATGCGGGTAATTGGGATTAAACTAGGGGTTTAAAAAAATAAGGGCAGCATGGGCAAGTTGGGCCGAAGGGTCTGTTTCCATGCTGTAAACCTCTATGGCTATGACTCTGTAATTTCCAAATCATGCTGCCCCATTCATTTCCACAATGTTAATCTGTAACACAAAGTGTAAGGAGCTGCAAAAGCGAGCACTGTGGAACATTTTATCCAGTTTGCCACATTACACTCTACCCCGTGGGTTTTTACACTTTTCACCAATCTGCCATATGGGACCTTGTCAAAGACCTGGCTAAGTTCCATGTACACAACATACACAGCACTACCTTCATCATCCTTTCTCATCACATCCACAAAGAATTCAATCAAATTTGTGAAGCAAGATCTTCCTTTAACAAATACACATTGACCATTCCTGATAAATCTCTGCCTTTCTACTTGACAATTAATCCATTCACTCAGGATTATTTCCATTAATTTGCCCACCACCAATTTAAGGCAAACTGGCCTATAATTGTTTGGCATTTCCCTTGACATCTTTTTTTAAAACAATTGAACTAAGTTTGCTTTTCTGCAGCCCTCAGTTAGCACCTCTATATCTAGTGATGGTTGGGAAATCATTATCAGATTAGTCAGTGGGGTGTTGGCTTGGCTGTGGAAGATGGGCTGGAATTCTGTGCTATGATGGGTGGTTCTCGATGGGTGCACTGAGCTGAAAGTGAGGCAGTGTTGTATCCATCAGCTGGTGGGGGGACAGTTATGTTGCCCTTTTCAAGATGGAGGGGCTAATCTTGTGGTGAAGAGAAATGGCTTTGTCCCATGGATCTCTGGGAGGTTTGTAGGCAGGTTACGTAGTGGGAGTGGAGTTAGGGTGTAGCGTGGGACCTATGGGCAATGTTAGGCCTTTGGGTGGTCAAGGAAGTTGCCAGAGGGACAGGTGGCCAGGGGGATGGTCAGTGAAAGGCTTGGACAGGAAATGTTCAGTGTGGTGTTGGCAGACGGTGAATGAAGTTCCTCTGGGGTGTCATATTTTCAATGACGTTGTTACTTGGTGGAGATCGGTCAGATTGTCAGCCGGGTCAGTCATTAGAATGGTCAAGTCTTTGAATGGTGCTCAGTGGGGAGGGTGGGCTGCAGGGGGATGTTCAGATGGTCTGGATGATCAGTGGGTATAGGGGTCAGTAGTGAATGGTGCTCAGTGGGGAGGGTGGGCTGCAGGGGGATGTTCAGATGGTCTGGATGATCAGTGGGTATAGGGGTCAGTAGTGAATGGTGCTCAGTGGGGAGGGCAGGCTGCAGGGGGATGTTCAGATGGTCTGGATGATCAGTGGGTATAGGGGTCAGTAGTGAATGGTGCTCAGTGGGGAGGGTGGGCTGCAGGGGGATGTTCAGATGGTCTGGATGATCAGTGGGTATAGGGGTCAGTAGTGAATGGTGCTCAATGGGGAGGGTGGGCTGCAGGGGGATGTTCAGATGGTCTGGATGATCAGTGGGTATAGGGGTCAGTAGTGAATGGTGCTCAGTGGGGAGGGCAGGCTGCAGGGGGATGTTCAGATGGTCTGGATGATCAGTGGGTATAGGGATAAGTAGTGAATGGTGCTCAGTGGGGAGGGTGGGCTGCAGGGGGATGTTCAGATGGTCTGGATGATCAGTGGGTATAGGGGTCAGTAGTGAATGGTGCTCAGTGGGGAGGGTGGGCTGCAGGGGGATGTTCAGATGGTCTGGATGATCAGTGGGTATAGGGGTCAGTAGTGAATGGTGCTCAATGGCATTTAGTCAGCGACGAGTTGACTGGGGGGTAATTAAATTTGTAGTCCTGAGGAAGGGAGGTGGGGTTTCCCCAAGGGGCTCATAATAACTCACATGGCAGTGTCTGGTAGGCAGGCATGGTCTGGTGGGTTCACACGGAAGACACAGTCAGAAGTGCTCTGTAGATCAGGTGGTCTTCCGTGGGATCCAGTGGAATGTGGAGGTGGTGAAGTCGGGACACGGGGAGGGGAACAGGCGTTCTGTGGATTTGGCCAGAGGGGATCGAGGGGACGGTCAGGATGTTCGGAAGTTAGATGTGGAATAACATGGAGTGTCATGGCAGTCTGTTGTTCCTATTGGATTATTAGCCACTGGTGGGTGGTCTGTGGATCTATCGATCTATCGATCACCGTGTTATCGATAGATGCATCAGTAATCTAGTGAGATCTAAGTTTGAAGTGGATTTATCTTTTTCTAAATTTGTCTAAGTGATGACTATTGTCAGTCAGTCTGAACAATCAGAAGTTTGTAATTTACATCACAATATCTGGTGGTTCCATTACAGGACGATGGCTCAATAAAAGATTGAATAAAAGGTTTTAGAAAGAATTATTAGGGATAGGATTTATAGTTATTTGGAGTGTAATGAATTGATTAGAGATAGTTAGCATGGTTTTGTAGCGGGAAGGTCGTGCCTTACTAACCTTATTGAGTTCTTTGAGAAGGTGACCAAAGAGGTGGATAGGGGTAAGGCAGTAGATGTGGTATATATGGATTTTAGTAAGGCGTTTGATAAGGTTCACCATGGTATGCTTCTGCAGAAAATGCAGATGTATGGGATTGGTGGTAATTTAGGTACTTGGATCAGGAATTGGTTAGCAGATAGGAGACAGAGGGTGGTGGTTGATGGTAATTATTCATCATGGAGTTCGGTTACGAGTGGTGTGCCTCAGGGATCTGTTTTGGGGCCACTGCTGTTTGTAATCTTTATTAATGATCTGGATGAGGGTATAGTTGGGAGGATTAGTAAGTTTGCTGATGACACCAAAGTCGGAGGTGTGGTAGATTGTGAGGAAGGGTGTCGAAGTTTGCAGGGTGACTTGGACAGGTTGCAGAGCTGGGCCGCGAGGTGGCGGATGGAGTTTAATGCGGAGAAGTGTGAGGTAATCCATTTCGGTAGGAATAACAGATGTGTTGAGTATAGGGCTAACGGGAGGACTTTGAATAGAGTGGAGGAGCAGAGGGATCTAGGTGTATGTGTACATAGATCCCTGAAAGTTGGGAATCAAGTAGATAAGGTTGTTAAGAAGGCGTACGGTGTCTTGGCGTTTATTGGTAGGGGGATTGAATTTAGGAGTCGCAGCGTCATGTTGCAACTGTACACAACTCTGGTGCGGCCGCACTTGGAGTACTGTGTGCAGTTCTGGTCCCCACATTACAGGAAGGATGTGGAGGCTTTGGAGAGGGTGCAGAGGAGGTTTACCAGGATGTTGCCTGGTATGGAGGGGAGGTCCTATGAGGAGAGACTGAGGGATTTGGGGTTGTTTTCACTGGAAAGAAGGCGGCTAAGAGGGGATCTTATAGAAACATATAAGATGATTAGAAGTTTAGATAGGGTGGATGGTGATAGCCTGTTTCCTCGGATGGAGAAAGCTAGCACGAGGGGGCATGGCTTTAAATTAAGGGGGGTAGTTATAGGACGGATGTCAGGGGCAGGTTCTTTACCCAGAGGGTGGTGAGGGACTGGAATGCCCTGCCTGCTGCAGTTGTAAATGCGCCTAGTTTGGGGGCGTTTAAGAGATTGGTGGATAGGTTTATGGACGAAAAGGGATTGGTTTAGATTAGTGGGTCAATGTTTTTTTTTAAAAATAAGACTGGTCGGCGCAACATTGTGGGCCGAAGGGCCTGTTCCGCGCTGTAATGTTCTATGTTCTATGTTCTATGAACTTCTCGGTTAATTGTCACACAAGATTTACCGGGGATTTCTGGGGTGTGGCGTGGGTGTCCCCAGCATCTTTTTTGGGTATGCCCAATTAGGATGTCTCAGAGTGTGAAATCTATGAGCCCGAATTGAATGAAGATAACCTAAACTATTAGTTCAGCCTTACGCAGGAATATTGAGTTGAACATTGGACACATACTTAAAAAAGAACATAACCTGTTCAGAGAGGTGAAGAAAATGTTGATTAAAATGGTGCCAGAAATGACGATCTTCAGTTACATTGGTATCATTACATTCAGTTATATTGATAACAGTCAGTTACATTAGTAATATTAATTTACATTAGCAACATGGAGAACAGAATTAAGAGGTTTTTTCGATAGATGTTTAAAGTTCTGAGCGGTTTCGACAAAGTGCAGAGAAACTGTAACTGTTGTTTGAACAAATGAAAATCTTTGTTTCAATTTCTCCAATCTCTTCCAAAGAAAACCAATCGATTTGAAGGAAACAGGGTGATAAGGGAGGCAGGATATTTGGGTTAGAAGGATTGATCTTGCACTGTCTGGCACAGACTCGCTGACATTCCTCAGTGCTGTTAACTATTCAATAAATCTACTGGACCACTCTGTAAAATGCAACAAAGGCTCATGTTTCCTTTCTTAAATCACTGGAATAGTTGTTAGTATATTCTCGGTTCTTACCTTGTGCTGTGGTTCTTGATTCTGGTTCCAGAGAGTCCTGATAAATTAGTGTAGAGCTTAGAGCAGATTATCGAACACACCCTGGGTAAAGAATAACTACACATCAGGGTCAGAAACAAAACCTTCACCCTGATCAGCACAAACCATTAACACATTGTACTTTTATTTAGAGCTGCATCCGGATTAAATGGCATATCATTTTAATTGAATTATTCTGATTATTCATTGATCAATTTTGACAAGGATGTTCATTTTGTTGCCTGTTGACAGTGATTACATTTCCCCCTGTTCTTTTAGAAACACAGAAAAACAGTCTCCATTTACTGGCTGTGATGTTTTTTTTTCTCTTTGTATTACGTATTGTATAACGTCTTTATTATTGGAATATCAACTTTCAAACATAGCAAAGTTCAAAACTCAAACATTGTTGGTTTATTGGGTTCAGACACCAGAGAATAGGAAACACTGAGATTTACTGTTAAAATATCTTCATTTTCAATCACTAGATTTTCACTCTACTTTGCCACAATTCTGTGTAAATGTAATTTATTGATATTGTTGATCCATTAATCTTCTATTCTATTCTACTGCCCTGAACGTGTGTGTTTTCCATCATCAGTTATTCTCTCAGCAACAGTAGATTAATGAGGAGAATGTCTCAGACTAGTCTTCAGTTGGTTATCTGCGTTTTATTTTGTTCACAGCCTGAGATGTGATCAGGAATATAGCAGCTAATTAGCCTCAATATTTGGTAATTAGCTTTGTCTGCTGGTTCCATTTTTTGGAATGGAATCACTCAATGTCTGTCCCATGAGAGAACAGATCTACCAGAGGGAGTGACAGTATTATCACAGGAGAGGTGGTGGGAACCCTCAGAATTGAACTTCTCGGCAATGTGGTACAACCCTGACTAAAGGACCTCTGGCCTGTTGTAGGGACATCTTTGGATACCTCACAGTTAGGATGTCCCCGGCCCCACACTGCATGTCAGACGTGACTTGCTCAGACCTAGGAGGTTACAATGAAACTTTATGAAACTTTGTTCTGGTTTCAAGCAGGAATATCCCCTCAAATAAAAGACACACACTAGAGTGAAGATGTAAGGTTCACAGAGAATGAAGAAAAGGAGGAAAATCATACATGGATGAAGGAACTCAGTTGCATGATTACTGTCGGCACATGTAAAAAAAGGTTCAACAGAAGGTTTCATGTGATGTTACAAACACTGAACAGTTCAATATTAAATGCAGACAAACTGTTATCATTGTTAGAAGGATTGGGAAGCATTTTTATCCCATTTCACTTTGTTTAAACAGAAACAAAGAATTATTGAAGGAAAGGATGAGGGGGTACATGGACAAATGGAGGCTAGAAGGACTGGCTGGATTGTTCTTGGGGAGAACTAACACAGACACTCTGACCTCCTTGAACTTTCTAACCTATGGATCTATGGAACTACTGCACCAAAACTCGAGATTGTTCAGATTCCCTACATTAAAACAATGTAAAGGTGGTGAGGATATTCTGGGCTCTTACCGTGAGCAGCCGTTCCCGCTCCTGGTTCCAGAAAGTCTGAACAAATTAGTACAGTGGATTCAACCGTTTATCAAACACACCCTGGGTAAAGATCAGTTACACACAGTCATAAATACGACCTTCAGTCTGATCAGTGCAACTCCTCACCACACCTTCCTCTTAATGCCAGCTGGATCTGAATTAAACAGTATAATTTTACTGAATCCTTTCAATAAATCCGTAATCAGTTTAAACAAAGTCATTCAATCTGTGTACCTAATAACCGAGAGTATTTTCCACAGATTCTTTAAGACCCACAGAGAAATAGTCAGCAGTTGTTAGATGTTATTACCCACTGTCTAACTTATCTATTATATTATAACTTATACCGATAATTCACTGATCAAGTTAAACAAAGTCAGTCATTTTGTGCGCCTGTTGAGAGTAATACATCCCCTGGTAAATTCAGATCTACCGGGAAACATTACGCAGTTGTTAGATTTGATGTTTTCCTTATTTTATTACCCACTGTATAATGTCTTTATTATTTGAATATAAACGTCCAGACAGAGCAATGTGCAAAGAGCATTGTTCCTTTATTGGGTTCAGACATCATCATGTAGGAAATGTGTTGAAATATGTGTTAAATAAACTTTGTTTTCAACCATAAGATCTTCAATTCTATTTTGCTACAATTTTATCTCAGTAAATGGAATGTATTTGCAACTTGGTTCGATTTATCTCGGTATCAGGTTTCTATCATGTTACCTCATTTATACAGCCTTGACTATGTGCTGCTCCCTCCATGATTTTTTTAAACCAACTAACAGTAGAGTAATGACCGAATGTCCTATACATGGTCCCTATTTAGTTACGTGATATTTCTGTCTTTTAAGCCTTATCTCTGAACAGTAATATTACAACTAGTTAACTTCAATATCGTGTTATTATTCTTGTCTGCTGCCTACACTTTCTGTAGGTGACAGACAAGTACTGAGCGATGTAGACAAAATACAGAGAAACTGTAACTGTTGTTGGAAAAATGAAAATCTTTGTCTCAATTTCTCCAATCTCTTCCAAAGAAATCAAATCAATTTGAAGGAAATAGGGCAACAAGCAAGGCAGGATATTTGCGATTGAAGGTTTTTGGGCGAGATTGATCAGACTCGCTGACGTTCTTCAGTGCTGTCAACCATTCAATTAATCTATTGGAGCACTCTGTAAAATGCTACAAAGGCTCATGTTTCCTTTCTTAAATCACTGGAATAGTTGTCAGTATATTCTCGGTTCTTACCTTGTGCTGCGGTTCTTGATTCTGGTTCCAGGGAGTCCTGATAAATTAGTGTAGAGCTTAGAGCAGATTATCGAACACACCCTGGGTAAAGAATAACTACACATCAGGGTCAGAAACAAAACCTTCACCCTGATCAGCACAAACCATTAACACATTGTACTTTTATTTAGAGCTGGCTCTGAATTAAACGGCATATCATTTTAATTGAATTATTTTGATTATTCACTGATACATTTTGACAAGGATGTTGTGCCTGTTGATAGTGATTACATTTCCCCTGCTCTTTTAGACACACGGAGAAATAGTCTATATTTATTTTTTGTGTTTTTATTTTTCTCTCTTTTTATTACCTACTGTGTAATGTATTTATTATTGGACCATACATTTTCAAAGAGACCAAAGTTCAAAATTCAAACATTATTGCTTCATTGGGTTCAGACACCAGCGATAGGAAATACTGAACTTCGCCGTTGAAATATATTCGTTTTCAATCGCTAGATTTTCACTCCAATTTGCTACAATTCTATCCGTGTAAATATAATTTATTGATATTGTTGATCCATTAATCTCGGTACCCAGGTTTCTATTCTATTGTGGGATTCTATTATTCTATTCTATTCTATTCTGTTACTCCAGGAGCAGAGAGGGCATCATCAGGTAATCATATCCCTATCACTCTTCAGATTGCAAGGTAGCATGGAGGTGTTCGAAGCCCCCTGTCCAAGGAAGGTGTGCCAGCACTCCTAGTCAAACAGGTCAGCACGGCCTGAGTATTGTCCACAGTGGAGACTTTGCTGCCGGATTTCTGTTCTGCACTAATAGAGGCCAAGTCCTACATATTGCCAGCTGTGAATCCCCTTTAGAAGATATGGCCCTGAATTTTGTTGGCCCATGTTATAATCCAGGACTCCCAGCTCAAAGGATAGGCGGGTTTCCTAAAACTCATTCAAACTGCTCCTCCACCACAGCCAGGCAGAGAAGGGGCCCTCCAGCACCAATCGGTACTGAAGGAGCTGATCCATATCTGATCTATGTCATGGCAGGCTGGTGCAAAAAGTTAAATCTCAAGGGATCAAAGGTGAACTAGAAGGACGGATACAGAACTGGTTTGGCCACAGAAGACAGAGGGGAGCAGTGGGGGCAGGGTGGGGGGCGGGGGGGGGGAGGGGGTCTTTTTCTGATTAGAGGTCGGTGACTGGTAGTGTTTCGCAGGGATCTGCACTGGGACCTCTGCTGTTTCTGATACATATATCTATGTAAGAGGATGTAGCTGGCCTGATTAGTAAGTTTGCAGACGACACAAAGATTGCTGGAGTTACAGATTGTGATGAACATTGTCAGAGAATACAGCAGGATTTCGATAGGTTGGAAAATTGGGTGTAGAAATGACAGTTGAAATTTAATCTTGATAAATACAAAGTGACACATTTCGGTAGATCTAATGCGGGGGGAGCTATACAATAAATGACAGAACCCTCAGGAGTATAGATACACTGAGGGATCTGGGTTTGCAAGTCCACAGATCCTTAAAGGTGGCAACACGACTGGAAAAGGTAATGAAAAAGGTATATGGCCTACTTGCCTTTATTGGAAGGGGAATAGAAGATAAAAGTTGGCATATGATATTGCAGTTATACAGAATGTTGGATGGGCCACATTTGGAATATTACTTCCAGTTCCGGTCGCCACACTACCAGAAGGACTTGGGGACTTTGGAGAGGGAGCAGAAACGGTTTACCAGGATGTTGCTGGTCCGGAGGATGTTAGCGATGAGGTGAGATTGAGTAAACTAGGATTGTTCTCCCTGGAAAGACGGAGATTGAGGGACGAGCTAATACAAGTTTATCAAATTGTGAAGGACATAGACAGGGTGAACAATTGGAAGCTTTTATTCCCCAGGTCGGAAATGACAAACAAAAGGGGTCACAAGTTCCAGGAAAGGGAGGTGGGGGTGGGGCAAGGTTCAACACAGATATACGAGGGATGTTTTTTACACAGAGGGTGGTGGGGGCCTGGAATGCACTACCAAGCAAGCTGGATGAAGCAGACACATTAAGAACATCTAACACTTATCTAGATGGCCACATGGGCCATCCTGGGGATAGAGGGATACAGACGGATGGTTTAGTTAGGAACACATGATCGGTGCAGGCTTGGAGGGCTGAAGGGCCTGGCCCTGTGCTATATTGTCCTTTGTCGTATCCTTTGTCCCTCCCACTGAGAGTCGGACACAGTTGCTTCCCATCCTCTGTGACTATTTCAGTTCCAGCTTTGATAACCAAATAGGAAGGCACTACCACAGCAATACCCTGAAACCATGTGGAGACACTGCAGCTGGGAAAATACAGCAGTTTACCTTTTCATCAGAAAACTCATTTGGTTTGTAATGTCCAGTTTTTTGATCACCAGCAATTCAGTCCAAAGATAATGCATTCTATTTCTGAACTGGATGACGTTATATGTTTTTTTTCACGGAAGAAGAACATTAATTAGGAAGACTTTGCTAGCTGAATATCCCAGAGGTGAAAGGAAACGATATAAATGACTGGATTTTTCAATCTGGGTTTAATACGGAGAGAATACCTGCAGTGTATAATATCACATCACTGCATTCAACATGCTTCTACGAATGTTAAATAAAATATTCTACCCAGCACTTGCCGTCGTTGGTGTCCCTGGTAAGTGGCTATGACCATTGAATGTGCAAACATCTGTTTTTAAGCTGCCTCTGGTTTGTTCTCATAAGCTTCATGATGACAGAGTGGACAGCATTCAGGAAACCCATTATCAGTGATACCGGCTGACTTGCGGCATTATTCTGTTCCTTCAACAGATAAAAAACCTAGTTTATAACTCATATACTCTCTGAAATATCAACCTGCCACAATTAGGAGAATACCATGTAATGTGAAATCGATGGCAGTGAATGAAAATGCTTTGAAAGTAAATATGACTGTGGGAAGCTGCACCGTATCATTAAATATCTCTCAGTAAACACATTAGAATCCCGAACCCCAAAGATGATTTATATCTGTGTGGAACTGAACATTGAACAGGAACCATGATGAAATGCCTGACCACAGTGATTGTCCCTTATAGAGACTTTCAGTGTAGAATTGTATTAAATGTGGTTCACCAAAAAGAGTGGAATGTCTGAGCTTGGTGACCACATCTTCCTGGGAGTATCTGCCGATGTCAGACTTTACCTGATGAGTTCACAAACAGAGTGGAATAATTGACACCAGATGTTGAGTATTGTTCTGTATTTAAATAACAGGTTCGACTTACAACGGAAATTGTTTACTTCTAGAGGATATAAAGCGTTATTGAGACTGAAATGTCTAACTATGCCTCCCTTTGATGTGAACTTCTCCCACCAAATAAATATCAACTCAATGCTGGCATTCCGAAATTCAGAAAATAAGCTAAAAAAAATTCCAATGCACGTTGCATTTTTATCCCACTTCTGTTCTTTTGGTAATGCATTCCAATGTGTTCTTTTCGATTTCTGGGTTTTTTAACCTAGTGTACCACTGAACCAATGGACTGCACACATCAGATTATTTTAAAGGAACCATAAGGAAAAGTAATGATTTTAGACAAAATGCAGCACTTGATAGTTAGCTGTAATGAAATTAATTTAGCATTGAAATGTTCACTCTAAGGTTTATTAATTTATACTTCATGGCTTCAGGAATTATGTTGCTTGTTTCCTCTTCTATATTCTCAATTTCAATGTTCCAATTGGACACCTCAATGAGCTTTATTCTTTATGATTCCAGATATTTTCTGTAAATGTTGAAAGACAGCAATCCCAGAGATGGTCATGTGCAGGACCACTTCTCGCTATTCTTGGATCTGATTTAATCCTTTTACCCACAAAGGACATTTTTTAATCTTTGTCTGTACTGTTCCTTTGTCCCCTAAGTGTAATTTTGTTGAGATTAGACATGAGTATGCTGTCTTCTGATTTCCAGAATTTCTCTTTAAACTTAAAGTACTGTGTTCTATTGTACTGTAATCTGTCATCTTTAATTTCTGACATTCAGTCGAATAACGTATTGAAGTGTGGGCGTTTGCAGTACATTTTGCCGAGTAATGCTGATCATATTTTGTGTTTATACATGTTTTATTAGATATTGTGTTTTGCTCTCATTATTTTTTCCTAAAACGGACATTGTTTTATCATGTCTATTATTTTTCGAGCTTGTGCTATTCTCTGTTTGAAATATAAGATTGACTTTGATTCCCCATGAGTCCTTTTATATTGTTATCTGCATTAATACTGAACAATTAATAGTAGCCTTCCTGCCTTTTCATTCGCTTTAATACCTTCAGATGTAATCCACAACTGGAAGTTTTCGAATAATGTATCAATTTTCCACTTTAAATATATTTGAGTTCATTCTCTTTTATTTGACTGTATAGTTCCCCCTGCTCAGAAAATTTTGTTCTTTCTTTAAGCCATGAATGTTCCTGAAATGGTTCCTTCTGCAAGGACAATCCCAAAGTTTGTGTCAGTTCCATCATTCTGAGCTCGAAACTGTGCTCCAAAATTCCATTTGTGTTTTTCCATCTGTGTGTGTGTGTGTGTGTGTTATTACTCTTGTTATTCCCAGCTTTCAGTAACTCACAGCCAACTCCATTCCATCATTTTCAGCTCGGATATTGTGAGGACATTTTTTAGTGGTTAGTTTTACTCACTTCCGAATATCAGTTTAACTCTTCCCGGCCTAATAATATCCATTGCTGAAATTTAAACTCTGGCAGATTCCTCAGTATGAATTTGATACAATGCCCCGATCTCCGTTATAGTTGTGCAGAGTTCACATGAAACCCGAGGGTTAATCCATTGTCAATGTGTCTCTCTATATGTATGTTGGCTATGCAGCCTTTGTTTAGAAGAAATGTAACTACACTAGCTATGGTGTACAGCATTCAGTGAGTATTTTGGCAAGGTGTAAAAGTAACAGAGTTTGTTGTGGTGGTAGATTTTAACATCTCCTGTATTGACTGGGACTCACTAAGTGCTCAGGACATGTAAGGAGATACAGGATGTAGATTGTCCAACTAGGGAAGGGGTCAGACTGGACCTGGTAGTGTTGAATGGCCCTGGCCAGGTTGTCGATGTTTCAGTAGGGGAGAAGCTCTGGAACAGTATGGTTTAGTGTATTGCTGGACAAAGATAAGTGTAGTCCCCAAGTTAAGGTGCTAAATTGGGGGAAGGCTAATTACAACAATACTAGGCTGGAACTGAAGGCTGTGGATTGGGGGCAAATCAACATCTGGCATGTGGAAGACTTTCAAGTGTAGGTTGATAAGGATTCGGGAACGGCACATTCCAGTAAGGACAGAAGTTAATTATGGTCAGTTTTGAGAACCTTGGATAACGATAGTTACTGTGAGCCTAGTCAAAGAGGGAAAAAAGATTTGTCAAAGCCAGGAGGCTGGGAACACATGAAGCAAGTGTGACATACAAAAAACTTAAGCAAGGAGTAAGGAGAGCTAAAAGGAGTCACAAGATACATCAGACAGCAGGATTAAGGAAAATTCCAAGGCTTGGTATGCATATATAAAAAGAGCAAGAGGGTGGCCAGGGAGAGAATTGACCCATTCAAGGACAAGGAAGGGAGTCTATGCGTGGAGACAGAGGAAATGTACAATCTGTTAAATGAGTACTTTGTGTCAGTATTCACCAAAGAGAAGGAATTGGTGGATAATGAGGGTTAGATAGGTAGATAGGTTGAGGCATGTTGAGATCAGAAAGAAAGAGGAGTTATTGGGGTTCCTGAGCAACATTCAGGTAGACAAGTCCCCAAGGCCTGATGGGATATAGCCCAGAATACTGAGAGAGGCAAGGGAGGAAATTGTTGGGGCCTTGACAGAAATCCTTGTATCCTCACTGCTATAGGGGAGGTCCCATAGGACTGGAGAATAGCCAATGGTTTTCCTTTGATTAAGAAGGGTATCAAGTATAATCCAGGTAATTACAGGCCAGTGAGCCTTATATCAGTGGGAGGGAAATTATTGGAGAGGATTCTTCGAAACAGGATTTATTCCCATTCGGAAATAGGTGAACACATGAATGAGACAACATGGTTTTTTTTTTAAAGGGGAGGTCATGTCTCACGAACTTGATCGAGTTTTCGAGGAAGTGACAAAGATGATTGCTGAGATTAGGGCAGAGGATATTGTCTACATGGACTTCAGGAAGGCCTTTGACAAGGTCCCTCATGGCAGACTGGTGCAGAAGATGAAGTTATATGGGATCAGAGGTGAGCTGACAAGGTGGGTCCAAAACTGACTCGGTCACAGAAGACAGAGCGTATCAGTGGAAGGGTACATATCTGAAAGGAGGGCTGTGATAAGTGGCGTTCCTCAGGCATCAGTGCTAGGACTTTTGCTACGACACACAGTTTGGTGGATTTGCAGATCGTGACGAGGACCATCAGAGGATACAGCAGGATAGAGATCAGTTGGAGACTTGGGCGGAGAGATGGCAGATGGAGTTTAATCCGGACAAATGCGAGGTAGTGCATTTTGGAAGGTCCAATACAGATAGGGAAAATCTGGTAAATGGAAGAACACTTAAGAATATTGAGGAGCAAAGGGATCTGGATGAACAGAACACAGATCACTGAAAGTGGCAAAGCAGGTGGAGAGGATAGTTAAGAAGGCATACAGCATGCTGGCCTTCATCAGCAGCAGCATTGAGTTTAAAAAAAATGGCAAATCATATTGCAGCTTTATAGGACATTATTTAGGCTCCCTTGGAATACAGTGTTCAATTCTGGTTGCCACACTACCAGAAGGATGTGGAGGCTTTGGAGAGGGTGCAGAAAAGATTTACCAGGATGTTGCCTTGGATGGAGGGCATTCGCTATGAGGAGAGGTTGGAGAAATTTGGATTGATCTCAATGGAACAACGGGGGTTGAGGGGCAACCTGATAGAAGTCTACAAGATTATCAGGGGTATGGAGAGTGGCTAGTCAGAAGCTTTTTCCCCAGGGTGGAAGAGTCAATTACTAGGGGGGACAGGTTTAAGGTGTGAGAGACAAGGTTTAAAGGAGATGTACAATATAGGTGCCTGGAACTCTTGCCTGGGGATGTAGTGGAAGCGGATACAGTCGTGAATTTTAAGGGGCATCCTGACAAATGCATTAACACGATGGGAATAGAGGGAAATGGTCCCCTGAAGGGTAGAAGGATTAAGTTAAGTCAGGTA
The DNA here is from genome assembly GCF_965287045.1 of Carcharhinus amblyrhynchos. Taxonomy (NCBI): domain Eukaryota; kingdom Metazoa; phylum Chordata; class Chondrichthyes; order Carcharhiniformes; family Carcharhinidae; genus Carcharhinus; species Carcharhinus amblyrhynchos. The sequence goes on from NW_027650391.1 coordinate 23,533, forward strand.
CATGATTGGCGCAGGCTTAGAGGGCCAAACGGTCTGTTCCTGCCCTGTAACTTTCTTTGTTCCTTGTTCTTTGTTCATTCTCTGTTTTAATCCTTCTCACATGCCTGTGTACTTAGATCTATTTGTTGGAATGATGTACTTAGTTTGCTTGAAATAAATATTTCAATGCATTCGCCTTGAACTTGTATCTGACATACTCTCTGCAACGTTCTCCTTCTTACAAACCCCTTCAAGCACTCGATGTATCAAACTCCATTCAACATAACGAGATATCCACCTTATGTAATGATGATCTTTCCGAGTCCTGCAGCTCTGTTCCTAATAACACAATGAATTCTCCACCAATAAATGTGCACGTCCGCACTCCCTAAAGCTTCTTGGAGAGACTGTGTTTTTGTATTTTCCATTAACTAGAGCTCTGACCCATAATTTCTGACAATGCTGCCTACCAGACATTGGTTCTGGTATTTTTGCATTATTCCTGAACCCAGATAACCCTTTTCCTTTTCAAACGGTCCCTCGATCGTATCTAATCTGAATGTATTTATTTCATCTCTTCACCTTTCATTTGTGGAAATCATAAAGTTTCCTCATTCACAAATTCCATGTTACCAGAAAATACATTCAACACACAGATTCGACATTTATTCCACATCCACCTTTGGTCACTACAAGACATGAATCCTCCCAATCTCCCGCAATGCCATCCTTATCTTGGCCTTGATCACATCCTGATTTTTCACATTGTGCTCAATTTATTATGAGGCCAGTTCATTCAGCTGGCAACACATTTAAATGTCATCTCTCAGCAAATTTATCAAACAGATGAATGCTCACACGAAATTAAACCGTCTAAAGTGTTCAATTTATTATGAATTATTCAATGTTTGTCTAGACCATAAGACATAGGAGCAGAATTAGGCCACTCGGCCCATCGAGTCTGCTCCGCCGTTCAATCATTTCTGATACATCTCACATCCCCATTCTCCTGCCTTTCCCCCCAAACCCCTGATCCCCTTATTGATCAAAACCCTATCTATCTCTGTCTTAAAGATACCCAATGACCTGGCCTTCAGAGCCTTCTGCGGCAAAAAGTTCCACAGATTCACCACTCTCTGGCTGAAGAAATTCCTCCTCATCTCTGTTTTAATGGATTGTCCATTTAGCCTGAGTTTGTGCCCTCTGGTTCTAGTTTTTCCTACAGTTGGAAACGTTCTCTCTGCTTCCACTCTCTTCAGGCCTCGCAGTATTCTGTAAGTTTCAATAAGTTCCCCCTTCCCCTTTCTAAATTCCAGCGAGTACCGAACCAGAGCTGTTCCTCAGAACTGTACCAAACTGTTCCTCATACGACAAGCTCTTCATTACATGGATCATTCTTGTGAACCTCTTCTGGACCCTTTGCAAGGCCAGCATACCCTTCCTTAGATACAGCACCCAAAACTGCTCACAATATTCCAAATGGTGTCTGACTAGAGCCTTATCCAGCCTCAGCAGTGCATCCCTGCTCTTATATTCCATCCCTCTCGACATAAATGTTAACATTGCATTTACCTTCCTAACTGCTGACTGAACCTACATGCTAACCTGAAGGGAATCCTGAATGATGACCCACAAGCTCCTTTGTGTTTCTGATTTCCTAAGCATTTCCTCATTTATAAAATAGTCTATGTCTCCATTCCTCCTTCCAAACTGCACAACATCTAGTTACACATTGTATTCCATCTGCCACTTCTTTGCCCACTCTCCTAATCTTTCCAAGTCCTTCTGCAGCCCCCCTCCTTCCTCAATACTACCTGACCCTGTGTCGTCTATAGGCCCCCGAATAATGATCTGGAGGTGGGGCGGGCTGTTAACGCGCAAATAAGTGCGACGTGCAGGAATGGGACGGCAGTAGTTATGGGAGATTTCAATCTGCATATTGATTGGTCGACCCATGTTGGACGAGGTGGGCTCGAGGAGGAGTTCTTGGAATGCTGCCGGGATAATTTCCTTGAACAGTGTGTGTTGGAGCCGACGAGGGAGCGAGCTATCTTGGATCTGGTGCTATGTAATGAGGCGGGTAGAATTAGGGACCTTGCGGTGAAGGATCCTCTTGGAGAGAGTGATCATTGCATGGTGGAGTTTCTGTTGCAGATGGAGGAGGAGAAAGTGGGTTCCCGGACACGCGTCCTTTGTTTGAACAGAGGGGAGTACGGTAGGATGAGAGAAGAATTGGCGAATGTGGACTGGGGGAGCGCGTTGGAAGGTAGGTCTGCTGAGGAGCAGTGGAGGATCTTTAAGGAGATCTTTCTTGGTGCTCAGCAGAAATTTATTCCGATGGTCAAAAAGGACAGTAGGAGAGGTAATAAGCCGTGGATAACGAAGGAGGTGAAGGAAAGTGTTAAATTAAAAGCGGAGGAATTTAGAGTAGCTAAGAGCAGTGGGCGAGAAGAGGATTGGGAAAGGTTTAAATGTCAACAAAGATTGACAAAGAAGTTGATAAAGGAGGGTAGGAGAAGCTATGAAGCTGGGCTAGCGCTTAATATAAAAAAGGACAGCAAGAGTTTTTATAAATATATAAAAAGGAAGAGGCTGGCTAGGGTGAACGTTGGTCCTTTAGAGGATGAGAAAGGGGAGCTAGTGGTAGGGGATGGGGATATGGCTAAGGTATTGAATAACTTTTTTGTTTCTGTCTTCACGGAGGAGGACGTGAATAATTTGCCGGGTGTTAGCGATGGAAAGGTGGTAGGACTGGATGGTCTTAATGACATTACTGTTACTAGAGAGGTGGTGCTCGACAGACTGGAGGGGCTGATTGTGGACAAGTCCCCAGGACCGGATGGAATGCATCCGAGGGTTCTGAAAGAAATGGCGGAGGTTATAGTGGATGCCTTGGTGGTTATTTTCCAGACGTCGCTGGATTCCGGGGAAGTGCCGGAAGATTGGAAAACGGCTAATGTTACGCCGTTGTTTAAGAAGGGTGCCAGGCAAAAGGCGGGGAATTATAGGCCGGTTAGTTTAACGTCTGTGGTAGGTAAAATGTTGGAATCCGTCATTAAGGAGGAAATTGCGAGGCATCTTGAAGGGAATTGCTTGATAGGGCAGACGCAACACGGTTTCATTAAAGGGAAGTCGTGTCTGACAAATTTACTGGAGTTCTATGAGGATGTGTCTAGGGCAGTGGATAGAGGAGAGCCGGTGGATGTGGTCTTTCTGGATTTTCAGAAGGCGTTTGACAAGGTACCTCACAAGAGGTTATTGCAGAAGGTCAGGGGACATGGAGTTGGGGGTAGGGTGTTAGCGTGGATAGAGGATTGGTTGTCAAATAGGAGGCAGAGAGTGGGGGTCAATGGGTGCTATTCGGATTGGCGGTTGGTGACTAGTGGGGTGCCCCAGGGGTCGGTGCTGGGGCCTCAGCTATTTACCATTTATATAGATGATCTGGAGGAGGGAACCGAGTGCAGGGTGTCGAAATTTGCTGATGACACCAAGATTGGGGGAAAGGCAAATTGTGCGGAGGGTGTGGAGAGTCTGCAGAAGGATCTAGATAGGCTGGGCGAATGGGCCAGGAAATGGCAAATGGAATTTAATGTTGGCAAATGTGAGGTGGTCCACTTTGGTAGGAAGAATGGTAGGAAGGACTATTACTTACGTGGCGAAAAACTGCAGCAGGCGACGGTGCAGAGGGACCTCGGGGTCCTTGTGCATGAGTCGCAAAAACCCAGCTTGTAGGTGCAGCAGGTGGTCAGGAAGGCGAATGGGATGCTGGCCTTCATAGCGAGGGGGATTGAATATAAAAGTAGGGAGGTCTTGCTGCAGCTGTATAGGGCATTGGTGAGGCCGCAGCTGGAGTACTGTGTGCAGTTTTGGGCGCCGCACCTGCACAAGGATATTTTGGCCCTGGAGGGAGTGCAGAGGAGGTTTACTAGGATGATACCGGAGTTGAGGGGGTTGAGCTATGAGGAGAGGCTGAATAAACTAGGCTTGTACTCGTTAGAGTTTAGAAGAATGAGGGGAGATCTCATTGAGACGTATAAGATGATGAATGGGATGGATAGGATAGAGGTGGAGAGACTCTTCCCGCTCAAAAAAGACAGTAGGACTAGGGGGCACAGCCTCAAGATAAAGGGGAGGCGGTTTAGAACGGAGTTGAGGAGGAACTTCTTCACTCAAAGGGTGGTGAATCTCTGGAATTCTCTGAGGGATTGAGTTTAGGAGTCGGGAGGTAATGCTGCAACTTTACAAGACCCTTGTCAGGCCTCATTTGGAGTATTGTGCGCAGTTCTGGTCGCCTCACTACAGGAAAGACGTAGAAGCTATTGAAAGGGTACAGAGGAGATTTACAAGGATGTTGCCTGGACTGGGAGGCATGCCTTATGAAGTTAGGTTGAGGGAGCTGGGTCTCTTTTCCCTGGAGAGACGTAGGTTGAGAGGCGACCTGATAGAGGTTTATAAAATGTTGAGAGGAATAGATAGGGTGGATTCTCAGAGGCTATTTCCCCGGGTTGAAATGGTCGCTACGAGAGGACACAGATTTAAGGTGCGGGGAGGAAAGTACAGAAGTGATGTTAGGGGTAAGTTTTTCACTCAGAGGGTGGTGAGTGAATGGAATCGGCTGCCGTCAGTGGTGGTGGAGGCGAACTCGCTGGGGTCTTTTAAGAGACTTCTGGATGAGTATATGGGGTTTTATGGGATTGGGGGTTATAGATAGGAGTTGATGTGATCGGCACAACTCGTGGGCCGAAGGGCCTGTTTGTGCTGTAGTGTTCTACGTTCTACGTTCTACGTTCTACGTTGAAGTGGTGGAGGCTGCCTCGCTAAATATTTTTAAGAAGCGGGTTGATGGGTTCTTGATAAAAGAGGGGATTAAGGGTTATGGGGAGAGGGCGGGAAAGTGGAACTGAGCCACGACAGATCAGCCATGATCTTATTGAATGGCGGGGCAGGCTCGAAGGGCTAGATGGCCTACTCCTGCTCCTATTTCTTATGTTCTTATATCATTGTATCATCTGCAATTTAGCTTCAGCTCATCCCCTTCATTCATCCATCGGCTGAGGTATTCTCCTTTTTTCATTCAATTGTGGGACAAGAGTGTCGCTGGTTGGCCAGGTGTTTATCGCCCTACCCCACTTGCACTTGCGCTAAGGGGCTTGTTAGGCCATTCCAGAGGATAGCAGAGATTCAATCACTTTGGAGTCACATATACACCAGATCAGGTAAGGACAGTACATTTCCATCCCTAAAGAACATTGGTAAACCAGATGTTGTTATTCTCTGGCAATCGGCAATGGTTTCATGGTCATAAACAGATTATTAATTCCAGATTTTGTTTTTATTGAATTGAAATTCCAACATATGCAGTGACAGGATTGGAAGCCGGGTCTCCAGAACATTAGTTGAGTTTCTGCATTAACAGGACAGCGATGGCATTATTCGGCTAAGCCCCATTATAATCAGAATGAATTTACTTTATGACCTGTTATCAGGTACAATTGGCAGCAGACAATTGTTCTTTTTTTAGTTGAACATTGTAAGAAAATGCCACATTTGCTTGATCATGTGACTGCAATTAAAATGTTGTATAAAGTTAAAGTTCACCTTGCCATAAACACTACTACATAATACAAAATTTTAACTGATGCGACAACCGTCCCACTTATATGCCTCACCCAAACCAAAAATAACTCTTTTTGTCATCCTGCATGCAAATACAGGAGATGTAAACACGTCCATTTACCTCCACATCTTCCACATTCCAAAATGACAAGCACACATTCCAGCTCAAAAAAAGTGATGTTCAGGAAGTTTATGTATTTCTGTAAATGTATCCACAGCGCCAATGGATTCTCCTGTACACTGGGAGAAGTACGTGCACAGATTGTGTCACCGTTTTGCTGAGATTCAGTTTGCCAGCCCCATTCTGTGTCTCCATTTGTTTGTTCCTTCAGTTCTGCACTCCACTGGGTATGAGCTCTCAATCATTGGCCTTGACATTCTGTCACTGAAGCTGAAGCCTGAGCAATATTCCAATTTGTTCCTGAACATCTGGTTGTTTGTCTGTTTACTAGAACAATGAGTACAATTGTTCTTGCATTGTTCCATATTTCCTGCCAAACCAATTCTGTCTGTCGTTTACCTGGACAACAATCCCTCCAGTACTCTAACACTGTTCTTCATCAATGCAGCCTCCCCTCCATACCCCATCTGTCCACGGCCTGAAGAGGCACATACAAACACAACAGACAGACACACACGATGACATATACACACAAACACATAAACGTTTAGAACTGTCATGAATACCTTATACACAGGACAAAGACGAGAAACATGGGGAAAAAAAACATCTGTGGAGAATCGTTGCCTTTATATTCCCGCTACAGATGCTCTCAGACCTGCTGTCTTCCAGCATTTTCCGCTTTGTTGTTCGCAGATTCCATTATCCACAAGTGTGTTTGCCTTTACTTTGTACACGGGAATGCTTCATACACCACCGTGGCCCGGGGTGGATTCTGGGTTAGGGAATGACATTTTGTTTTATATATATGGTGGCACAGTGGGTTAACACTGCTGCCTCACAGCGCCAGGGACCCGGCTGGGATCAGTGCCTGTGTGGGATCTGCATGTTTTCCCTGTGTCTGTGTGGGTTTCCTCCTGTTTCCTCAGGCAGTCTGAAAGACATGCCTGCATTTATAGCACGCAAAGAAAATGTGAAGTTTGCACCCGGGGTTGGGGTCCAATACCGGATGTGGGGATCTGTTCACAGTTTGGCTGGCAGTGTGTTGGAATAGTCTTTCATTCACTGTTCACAGTGAGCTGATCCAGTCCCAGAGAATTGTGTGTCTTTTTTGATCGAGGGACATGTTCATGCTATTAGGGGTCAATTCTGAAAGTGGAGGGCTCTCCGATACTGACATTGTTGATGTAGGAAAAGGATCTAATCCTGAGGAGCTCCTGAACAGTATGAGCCAAGTATTCCAAATACTGAGATGTGCTACCAGTGTGACAATCATAGCTGTCAAACTATTTTATAATACTGAAGTGTTCACTGTATCCTCTCTTCACAGGTGCTGTCAGACCTGTTGAGAGTCTTCCAACATTTCCTGTTTATGTTCAGACCCCCCGTACACACTTGTGTGTGGCTAATTTTGATGAAGTTACCTGATCAGGACAGGGTGGGATCCTGAATGTGTACTACTTCTGTGTGTTGTATTAACCTGTGTTTGGTGCAGAGGGAGGATGGGTGTGAGGGGGGTTCATCCACAGTGAAATATGTAATACTAACTGTCGTTGCTATATGAATGACAGTTTTCATCCAGCAGCAGGCATTATTTCCAACTCAGGGTGTCTGTCCCCTGGAAATATTTTTCATTGCTAAAGGTGCGGAGAGGGAGGAGGATGATTGTGAAGGAAGTCTGACCATCAATTTTGTTGAAACATGTGATCCTCAGTATTATTCTAATTCTGAGAAAGCACAGTCCCTCAGTGTGAGGGTGGAATGATTGATCCTGGGAGAAGGCGGCTGCGAGAGGATCTTATAGAAACATATAAGATGATTAGAGGTTTAGATAGGGTGGATAGTGATAGCCTGTTTCCTCGGATGGAGAAAGCTAGCACGAGGGGGCACGGCTTTAAATTAAGGGGTGGTAGTTATAGGACGGATGTCAGGGGTAGGTTCTTTACCCAGAGGGTGGTGAGGGACTGGAATGCCCTGCCTGCTGCAGTTGTAAATGTGCCTAGTTTGGGGGCGTTTAAGAGATCCGTGGATAGGTTTATGGATGGAAAGGGATTGGTTTAGGTTAGAGGGTCATTGCTTTTTAACTGGTCGGCACAACATCGTGGGCCAAAGGGCCTGTTCTGGGCTGTAATGTTCTATGTTCTAAATCTGCATGTGGACCTGAACCTGAAAGGTGAACATTCCTTGTGATGCCACAATATCTTCCTGTGTGTATCTAGCCGAACCCCAACATCCATGTGTCCAATAGTGAAACAGAAGCCATCATGGGACAAGTGCCATCTTCTGGTTGTGCGCCTGATAATTGGGTTAAATGGACACTCTGAGGACAGTCTATTCATGGGCAGTGTGTGCCATGGGAGGGGATGAACAAGGCTTTATTCCTGAATAGAATGTCTCAGCAGTATTTGTGTCTGTGTCTGCATCTTGTATTTCCTTATCTTTGTTATCCTGGTAAATGATCTGGCCACAGAACGTGCTTGGTAATTCTTCAACAATGTGACAATCCCCCATTTGTTACAAACGCTAAGCATTCAGTCAACGTGGGTGTCAATCTAAGATATTTATTTGGAGGGATGTTCGGATCAACTGATGCCAATCCTTGGTGTCCGATATCGAAACGTGACCTGTCATCTGTTAACTCTGTCAAAAACATTAAATCAAACTCCAAACTCATCAAAACATTTGAAATATCAACCACCCTCCCCCTGTAAGCCTGATCTCTGACTGTATTAATCCTTTATCTGGTGTGGAATTGAGATAGGTGGATGAAGCCAGGATCGAGATTTTAAAACAATAATTTCTGACGGAGATCAAATCCGCAAAATGTTTAGTGCAAAACCACTTCCCTTAGTGCCTGAACCAGAAAAGTAGAATGCAACAGCAGTAATACTGATCCTGCTTTTCCACCGTCTCTGTCTTACAGTTAATTTACTGGACATTCTGGTCCTGTCCCGGGATAAATGTGGCCTCTCCATCTGCACAACTCGCTACCTGCTCGCAATGGCAACAGCGGATCTACTGGTCATTATCATTGTGGTTATACTTACCACCATCAATGACTATTATTTTCCTGGTAGTTTCCTGTATATCACGGCTGTGTGTAGTTTCAAATCTGTCCTAATGGGTGCAGCCACAGATTGTTCAGTCTGGTTCACCGTGACATTTTCGTTTGATTGATTTGTGGCCATTCGTTGTCAGACGTTGAAAATGAAATATTGCACTGGGAAAACTGCAACAGTGATTCTTGTAACAACTGGTGTTCTGCTTCGTTTAAAAAATATTCCCTTCTACTTTACAAAGGGCCCTATGTTCATATTTAAAAATGTACCGTGGGGCTGTGAAACAAAGGTAAGCACATTTACTGATCCCATATGGGTCGGATTCCAATGGTTTGATAAGGCTGTGACTCCATTGCTCCCATTTGGTTTAATTCTATTGATTAATGCTCTGACAGTCAGACATATTTTGATAACTAGTAGAGTCCGTAAAAGACTGGTTGTTCCCCATAAGGATGGAAATAACATTGATCCAGAGATGGAGAGCAGAAGAAAGTCAATGATTTTACTCTTCACTATATCCGGAATGTTCATTCTACTGTGGTCAGTCAATGTTGTACAATTCATATATGTTAAGGTGGTAGGTTTATTTTCCATCAATGACTCTGCGTATATATTACAAGCTGTCGGAGGCCCAATGCTCAATTTAAATTGCTGCACAAACACATTTATTTATGTGGCCACTCTTAGCAAGTTTAGGGAACAATTCATTTTGATGTTGACATATCCTCTCAAAACAATTACACAGAGACTCATCCAATTGGGGAAATTCCCCTGATGACTGATAGTTGACTCAGTGGATGAGCATTTTCATATGGTTACTATGATTACTTTTACCAAGCTTCAAGCTTCTTCTTGTCACTATGCAAACCATGCAGCATGAAGGCCTGATCTGCCAACTTTAATGGTCAATCACACATTCAAAGTATTTCAGTGGCCACATTGAAACCTATTGATCATGCAGTGCTTTGACAGTTGGGAGAACCAATGGGGTTTGTCCAACCTGTGGGAAATCTGTGGGGACGAAATGCAGCTTTAGGCCTTTCGAAGTTCACTATACACACATCCTTTACAACTGATGGTACTGTAAACAAATTAGTGTAAGTCTTTGTAATTGAGTTAATTGATAAGTCAAAAAGAAACCATGTGTTTTGTAGCCCGGTGAGGCACTGAAGCAATCGAGGGCAAGAGTTGCCTGATATATGAAGTCATTTGTGAATCATGGAGTTTGTGGTGATCCTTCGTGACCTGCACTCTGGCAAATGTATGTTTCATGGTGCCAGCGTGTGGCCCCAACAATGAGATGGCAATGAATGCGAACAACTTTCAGTGAAACGGAATAAGGTGACATACCACAGTGACAATGAAAGTGTTAATAATCAGACAAGATTAGAAATGACAGAAACCTCTCTGGGAAAAAAAAACACCGGTCTTGAGTGAGGCAGACCAAGTTTCGTTTCAAGGAACATATCATTCCCCGTTACAACAGCAGCTTTAATAATGTAATAGGAGCAGAAAAAAATAATAAAATGATGTGCAACTGCAGCTCACGTGTTAGATGAAGGAGCAATGGAAATGGAAGGAAATTGGAGGTTGATATTCAATTAGTCAGAAATGACGTGCCAGACTCTCTGGCCTCCCAGCTGGTGGCAGATTGTGTTCTAGTGGTGATTATCTGGCCCTACAACTGTTAATGGGAATTCCCATTGATGTCATGCTGGAAACCCGGATCGGGCTGTGTGCTGCTGGCAGTACAGGAGAATTCCACCAGTGTGAACAGTCGGATAATTGCCCCAATAATTATCATTGATTGATGATATAGGGGACGATTCCCCAGGTCCAGTTAACTGTCCGAGTAGAACAACGGGTCGGGAAGCATCAGGTTGAGGGGGGGGTGGCGGTGAGTGGGTGGTTGCAGTCAGATTTGGGACCAGCATCTGGCTAATCGAGAGTCTCCTTGTCAATGTTTTCTGATATAATCAGCCAGTTCCAATACGGATTCGAGTCACATCCAACTTGTCAACATTATAACAAACAGTAATCATATGAAGGTGTTTCTCTGGCTGAAGTTAAAATTGTCCCGCTTTGCATATTATAATAAGGACTTGCATTCTTCCTGATCCCTCCAACACCTCTTGAGATTATAATAAGTTTTATAGTCAAATAGATGTTCATTTGTATTTAGTCTGAGTCCACTGACACAATGTAGTTCAGGTAGCAGCCCATGTTCTTCAGAGAACTGGAATATCTCACCGTCTTCATTACAAAGGGCAAGGGAGGAATGGAGGAGAAGATTCACATGTGAATTTTGCAAAATATCCATCACTCAGTCAACAGTACTGGAGGAATGCCAGCCTTTTTTCTCAAATAGATGTTACGTTGTAAGGTTTTGATGTTTCTATCCTTCTGAAATGTATTTCCAATTTTTTTTTCACTTGGTGAGCTGTAAATCTCACAGTGCAGTCTGAGATGGTGACATTCAATACTGAAATTTAAACTCTCTCTGCATGGATTCAGGGTGGTGTAGGGTATCAGTGCCCGAGCATTTCTGCCACTCCGACTTGGACACTGAACCTCAAACTTCTATTCACTTACTAATCACATACCTCTCAAATAAAATCATTTCAAAACAAAGAATGCCAGATACCCAGCATTTATTAAGTGGTGCATGTCAAACACAGCTTTAACAGCTAAGGGGCGGGGGGAATGGGGACAGGGGAGGGGGTGGGGGGGCAAACCAGGGCCCAGGATCAGATCATCAATTTTCTTCTGCCCTTTGCCCTTCACCAGCTAACAAGAAAGGTGGATGAATGAGTTCTGCTCATTTCTGGACAACAAGCATATACAAATACTGTAATGATAATATAATTGGAGCAGATGAACATATGAGATCTGAGAATGAATAGGCTTGTCAGCCTGGCCATGTCTCCCCTGTCAATACAACCATCATGGCTGATCTGATCATAATATCAAACGTACTTCATACAAGGGCCACAAAAAGCTGAAAATGAGACTGGTTAGGTGTTTATCTACCACCGAAGTGAAACTTAAATTAAAACTCCCTCAGGAAGAGAGTTCCAAAGAATCACCACAGTTTGAGGAAAGAAAAGCTTCTTACCAGCTATGAAATGTGGATCATGCAGTAGTCCCTGTTCAGAAGGATGTTATTTGTCCCCACGTGTCTGTACTGAAAATCTGTAAGTAAAATTCCTGAGATTCACTCCCCGTCTGTGGTCTTTTATTTATTTAAACAAAACTGCTCATCACCCAATTCCCATTTCAAACCCATTATTGATTGGAAATGACCATACATTCAGGCAGTGCATTCTGCATGTGGACAACACACTGCATCATTACATTTGCCTCATGTCATATCTGGTGTTTCTGTCAAGCTTCCCAAACATGTGCCCTCTCTGCTCGCTTCTATGACCAATACCAAAATGTTATCCTCACCTTCACTTTCCAAAGCCCCTCATGATAAAGAACACTTCAAATAAACATCTGCTCCTATTCCTCTTCTACAAAAGAAAAATTCTACAAATTCCACCCATTTATCTCTTTAACTAATATCCTTCATTGTTGGAATAAATCATCTTGAATTCTCTCTGCACTATCACTCCAATACCTGCCTTATGTGTGATACCTTGGTCATAAGAACATAAGAACATAAGAAATAGGAGCAGGAGTTGGCCATCTAGCCCTTCGAGCCTACCCCGCCATTCAATAAGATCATGGCTGATCTGAAGTGGCTCAGTTCCACTTTCCACTTTCCCCCCATAACCCCCAATCCCCTTGCCTACCAAAAACCCATCTACCCGCGTCCCAAACATATTCAGTGAGGTGGCATCCACCACCTCAACGGGCAGAGAACTTCAGAGATTCACCACCCCCGAGCGAAGAAGTTCCTCCCCAACTCTGCTCCAAACTGCAGCCCCCCCATCTCGAGGCTGTGCCCTCCAGTACATAAGAAATAGGAGCAGGAGTAGGCCAACCAGCCCCCCGAGCCTGCTCTGCCATTCAAGATCATGGCTGATCTCAGTTCCACATTACCGCCCTCTCCCCATAACCCTTAATCCCCTCTCTCATCAAAAAATCATCAACCCACGTCTTAAAAATATTTAACGAGGCAGCCTCCACAACTTCAATGGGCAGAGAATTCCAGAGATTCACCACCCTTTGAGTGAAGAAGTTCCTCCTCAACTCTGTCCTGAACCGCCCCCCCTTTATCTTGAGGCTATGCCCCCTAGTCCTACTGTCCTTTCTGAGCGGTAAGAGTCTTTCCACCTCTATCCTATCCATCCCATTTATCATCTTATACGTCTCAATGAGATCTCCCCTCATTCTTCTAAACTCGAACGAATACAAGCCTAATCTAGTTAGCCTCTCCTCATAGCTCAACTCCCTCAACTCCGGAATCAGCCTAGTAAACCTCCTCTGCACTCCCTCCAATGCTAAAATATCCTTGCGCAAGTACGGCGCCCAAAACTGCCCACAGTACTCCAGCTGCGGCCTCACCAACGCCCTATACAGCCGCAGCAAGACTTCCCTACTTTTATATTCAATCCCCTTCACGATGAAAGCCAGCATCCCATTTGCCTTCCTGACCACCTGCTGCACCTGCAATCTGGGTTTTTGCGACTCATGCACAAGGACCCCGAGGTCCCTCTGCACCGTCGCCTGCTGCAGTTTTTCTCCACGTAAGTAATAATCCTTCCTACCATTATTCCTACCAAACTGAACCACCTCGCACTTACCAACATTAAATTCCATTTGCCATTTCCTGGCCCATTCGCCCAGCCTATCCAGATCCTCCTGTAGACTCTCCCTACCCTCCGCTCAATTTGCCTTTCCACCAATTTTGGTGTCATCAGCAAATTTCGACACCCTACACTCAGTTCCCTCCTCCAGATCATTTATATAAATGTTAAATAGCTGAGGCCCCAGCACCGACCCCTGGGGCACTCCACTAGTCACCATCCGCCAATCCGAATAACACCCATTGACCCCCACTCTCTGCCTCCTATTTGACAACCAATCCTCTATCCACGCTAACACCCTACCCCCAACTCCATGCCCCCTGATCTTCTGTAATAACCTCGTGAGGTACCTTATCAAACGCCTTCAGAAAATCCAGGAAGACCACATCCACCGGCTCTCCTCTATCCACCGCCCTAGACACATCCTCATAGAACTCCAGTAAATTTGTCAGACACGACTTCCTTTTAAAGAAACCGTGCTGTGTCTGCTCTATCAAGCAGTTCTCCTCAAGATGCTTCGCTATTTCCTCCTTGATGACGGATTCTAACATTTTACCTACAACAGACGTTAAACTAACCGGCCTATAATTTCCCGCCTTTTGCCTGGTACCTTTCTTAAACAACGGCGTAACATTAGCTGTTTTCCAATCTTCCGGCACTTCCCCGGAATCCAGCGATGTCTGGAAAATAACCACCAAGGCATCCACTATCACTTCCGCCATTTCTTTCAGAACCCTTGGATGCATTCCATCCAGTCCTGGGGACTTGTCCACAATCAGTTCCTTCAGTCTGTCGAGCACCGCCTCTCTAGTAACAGTAATGTCATCAAGACCCTCTAGTCCTACCACCTTTCCATTTCTAACATCCGGCAAATTATTCACATCCTCCTCCGTAAAGACCGAAACAAAAAAGTTATTCAAGACCTCCGCCATATCTCCATCCCCTACCACTAAGTCCCCTTTTTCGTCCTCTAAGGGTCCAACGTTCACCTTAGCCAGCCTCTTCCTTTTTATATATTTATAAAAACTCTTGCTGTCCTTTTTTATATTAAGCGCTAGCCCAGCTTCATAGTTTATCCTACCTTTCTTTATCAACTTCTTTGTCAATCTTTGTTGACATTTAAACTTCTTCCAATCCTCTTCTCGCCCACTACTCTTAGCTACTCTATATGCGTCTGCTTTTAATTTAATAATTTCCTTTATCTCCTTCGTTATCCACGGCTTATTTCCTCTCCTCCTACGGTCCTTTTTTACCATCGGAATAAATTTCCGCTGAGCACCAAGAAAGATCTCTTTAAAGATCCTCCACTGTTCCTCAGCAGACCTACCTTCCAACGCTCTTTCCCAGTCCACATTCGCCAATTCTTCTCTCATCCTACCATAATCCCCTCTGTTCAAAAAAAGGACGCATGTCCGGGAACCCAATTTGTTGTCCTCCATCTGCACCAGAAACTCCACCATACAATGATCACTCTCCCCAAGAGGGTCCTTCACCGCAAGTTCCCTAATTCTACCCGCCTCGTTACATAGCACCAGATCCAAGACAGCTCGCTCTCTCGTCGGCTCCAACACACACTGTTCGAGGAAACTATCCCGGCAGCATTCTAAGAACTCCTCTTCGAGCCCACCGCGTCCAATATGGGTCGACCAATCAATATGCAGATTGAAATCCCCCATAACTACGGCCGTCCCATTCCTGCACGCCACACTTATTTGTGTGTTAACAGCTCTTCCCACCACCAGATCATTATTGGGGGGTCTATAGACGACACCTACCAGTGTCTTCCTCCCTTTGCTGTTCCTAATCTCTACCCACAACGATTCCACCCTCTGCTCCAATATCATTCCTCGCTACCACCCTGATGCTATCCTTAATCAACAGAGCTACGCACCCCTCTTTTCCCTCCCGCCTATCCTTCCTAAACACTTGATAGCCCTGAACATTCAGCTCCCAGTCCCTGTCATCTTGCAGCCACGTCTCTGTAATGGCCACCAGATCATATCCATTTGTGTCGATCTGCGCCACCAGCTCATCCACTTTATTCCTAATGCTTCGCGCATTCAGATAAAGCACCTTCATCCCAGCCTTCACCTGGACCTTTTTTGCCAGAACATCACCAACCATACTCACTCTCCTTACTCCTTCTATTTTTGGGACATCCTCAGCCTCTTCCCTTCCTTGTACAGTCTCCTTAACTTTAGACCCTGTAATGTCACCTACCCTCACACCCTCCCCGCCCCCCCTAATTAGTTTAAAGCCCTGTTTACAGTCCTCTTTACACAATTAGCCAGCACTCTGATCCCAGCACGGTTTAGACCCACCCCATCCCACCCGAACAGGTCCCACCTACCCCAATACTGGTGCCAATGTCCCATAAATTCAAACCCATTCTTCCCACACCAATCCCTGAGCCAGCCATTCACTTCCTTAATCTTATCAACCCTACGCCCGTCTGCACTCGGTTCAGGCAGTAGCCCAGAGATAACCACTTTGTCGGTTCTGCTTTTTAATTCTATTCCCAGCTTTTCATACTCCCTCCCCAGATCCTCAGTTCGCATTTTGCCTACGTCGTCGGCACCCACATGAACAACTACGACTGGATTTTCACCCTCCCACTCCAGGTTCCTCTGCAGCCCAGCTGCGACATCCTGTACCTGAGCACCAGGCAGACAACACACCCTTCTGTGCACTTTGTCATTGTGACAAAGGACAGTGTCAATACCCTTCACCCCACTATCCCCAATCACTACTATGTTCCTTTTCCTTTTCTTGTCACGCTGCATCACTGTACCTTGTGCAGTTTGCTCACCAACCTCACCTGCCTCGTCCTCTTCCAGAGTGGAAGTAAGAACCTCAAACCTCTTACACAGATTAAGAGGCTGAGGCCTCCACTCCTCACCCCCCCTACCTCCTCCCAGTAGCCCCTTCTTGTCCCTGTCCCTTAGAGTTAGCCAGTCTAGGGAGGGTGGATTTTACTTGTACCCCATTGACAATGACACCCTCTCTCCCCTTGATGAGCCTCAATGTCTGTAGCTCAGAGGCCAGCTCATTTACTTTGAGCTGGAGCTCCTCCAGCAACCTGCACTTACTGCAGACATGGTCACTGGGATGGACCCTGGGGTCCACCAGTTTTCACCTGACGACTGGAAGACCATTCAGCCAACCTAGCCCTGTCCTTCATACACTCCCAAAAAACTACATGCTTTTATTAAAAATGTGTTCATGAAATGGGGACATCGACAGCTGGAACAAAATAAATTGTCCATCTCTAATAGCCAGACAGAGAAATTTCAGAGGTTAGTTAAGAGTCAACAGCACTGGTGTTGGTCTGGAATCACATGTCAGCAAGACCAGTTCAGGTGTTAGAACACCAGAGGCATTTTTGCAAATGGTTTTATGTTTATAAACATGAAACATAAAGGACCCATTCCGAAACTTCAAATTCCAGATTTTTTCCCCCAAATTCAAATTGCACCAAATACCAAGTTTGAATTTGAAGGCAAGTGCCCAGAACATTATCCTCAGTGTGGATATCGCAGGGACACCGCTAACGTCCCGTAAGCAGAATTCCACCCCTCTCCCCCACACCAATTTTTCAAAATAAATGTCCGCTTTCACTCAGACAGTTACTGATCCACAACAGCTCAATAAAAATGTCTAATTTCCACACACTTGGAGCACCATTATCTCAGGCTTCAGAGCCACTGTAAGGAGTTGGAACAGAGCTGTAGCTGCTTCCTTCTTCGGGTTGAGGTACCTTGCTCTGATATTGGGTTTGGCGTTGATCAGAAAAGTGTTCTGGCAAAAGCCAATACAAACAAAGACAAAGAACAAAATCAGCCCGGGAAACAGGCCCTTCGGCCCAACGAGCCCGCGCCGCCATCTCAACACCACCAGTCCCCCTCTCCCCCCATGACCCCTGTCTAATGTTTTATGGCCATCCAGATTGAGGGAAACTGATCTAGGGACAATTTTTTCCTGTCAATCAGCCTAACAGGACATCTTTGGGGTGTGGAAGGAAACCGGAGCACCCAGAGAAAACCCACACAAGCACGGGGAGAATGCACAAACTCCCACAGACACTGGCCCAAATCCATGTGTCTGAACAGCAATCAGCGATAGTCACTGAGCTGTCGTCTTGCCTAGTATCTTGTCCAGTTTAGGCACACACTAACGACATGAAGCACTAGGCCAATCTCGAACAACCAAGAGCAGCCCCAGTACGACCCATCGCCTGTATGCCCCTCGTTGGACACAAGGCAGACCGACTTAAAACCTGTGAATGAAAAGGAGAAAAAAAAACATTATTATTGTACCATATCCATTTATAATGAGCACATTTCAGCCATTAACCTTGAAATTTTCAAAGCAATGTGTTGGTCATACTTCCCAAACAAAATCACTTTGGCTACATTCATCATACACTGGCCAAGTTTCAATCATCGAATGCATTGCCCTCCCTGATTGTATACAGAAGTTCAAGACAGAGCAAAAGCAGCAGACAAATATTCAAATGTTATCCAAGAATTGCCTGCAGCAATAACATCAAACCACAAGGATAAAGCCCTATCCATCGATTCACGGCACAGACACAAACTTTCCTTTAACTGAACTGGCAGCATTCCCCTCAACTGTAAATAGGCAATCAATCCAGGCAAATAACGGCAGGGGAGATGTATCTTTCTGAACACAATTTAGTTCAGCAACTAAAGACTGAACAAGCACAACACATTTTCCAACGGAAACTTGCTCAAAGCTGCTGGAATGGCTGACAGATTTTTTTTCCCAAAAATATACTTTATTCATAAAAATCTCAATTAATCTATTGCAAATATACAGGGCTTTGAATAGCAAAAACAATGTGGAATCAAAAAATTTTTTACAGATCTGTACAAATTATAATGACTACATTTCAAAACTTAAGACTATATCCATGCCTCAATAAATTACTGTGTGCCGTTAGTGCTCAGATTGGCACACAGCTCCGCAGGTCGAGGGTGTTCTGCAGTTCCCGGGCCCTCGGTCTGCCTCCGTTAAAAGGCCTTACAGTGTGGCCTTTCCCCACTGTGCCTTTGCGGCGGCTGCCCCAAGCTTCAGCCCGTCCCTCAGCACGTAGTCCTGGACCTTGGAATGTGCCAGTCTGCAACACTCGGTCGAGGACAGTTCTTTCAGCTGGAAGGTCAGCAAGTTTCGGGCGGACCAAAGTGTGTCCTTCACCGAGTTGATGACCTTCCAGCAGCAGTTGATATTTGTCTCGGTGTGCGTTCCCGGAAACAGCCCGTAGAGCACAGAGTCCTGCGTCACCGAGCTGTTGGGGACGAACCTCGACAAATACCACTGCATCTCACTCCAGACCTTCTTTGCAAAGGCACATTCCACAAGGAGGTGTGTGACCGTCTTATCAGCCCCGCAGCCGCTTTGAGGGCAGCGTGCGGTGCTGTTGAGACCTCGAGCGTGCATAAAGGATCTGACAGGGAGTGCCCTTCTCACCACCAGCCAAGCCAGACCTTGGTGCTTGTTTGTCAGTTCTGGTGATGAGGCGTTCTGCCGATGAGGCGTTCTGCCAGATGACACTGGCAGTCTGCTCAGGGAACCTTCCGACAGGATCCGTCATCTCCTTTTCTCTCAGGGCCCCCAAGGACGTTACGTGCTGACCACTGCTTAATCACCCTGTGGTCAAAGGTGTGTTTCTGGAAAAATTCCTCCACGAAGCTTTTCTCTCATCATCTGAGGAGATGTCACCACTGAAGGGTTTCGCTGCCACGGATTTCCTTTTCCGGATGTTTCTCCTGGATTTGACGCACTGCCAGGGGTTCTCAAGGTCTGCGCTCTCCTGTTCCATGGCCTCTGCGTCCTCTGTTGGTGGTGCTGACGATGCGTCCTCCTGCTGCACTGGGGGGTCCACTTGTCCTTCAGGAGCTTTCTCTGGGCCCGCTTCTGTACCGGTGGTCTTTTCCTCTGAGGTGACAGGGACGCTTGCCTTCTTCACTCCACCTCCGGTGATTTGGGCGTAAGTGACCTTCCGCTTGGGGCAGGCTCTGTAAACGTGGCCAGCCTCCCCACACAGGTTGCAACATTTGCTGTCCCTGCAGTCCTTTGTCGCGTGCCCCTCCTTCAGGCAGTTTCTGCAGAAGGTGGTGCTGCAGCTCGCGGCAAAATGGCCAGTTTTTCCGCAGATTCGGCACACTCGAGGCTGTCCCGCGTAGTACAGGAAGCCTCGATTCCCCCCGATGGCAAAATTGGAGGGCGGGTGCAGGAGGTCTCCGTTGGGGTCAGTCTTGAGAGTCAGTCTCACCTGTCTCTTACAGGTCCAGATCCCGTACTTGTCCATCACGTCCACACTCTCACCCTTCACTTCCACGTACCTGGAGAGGAACGTCAGCACGTCAGCCGCAGGGACGTAGGGGTTATACATTTGGAACGTGATAACCCGGTTCCTCTGGGCCGGTACGGTGAACAGGGGCTCCGCCGTCAGGATGGAGAGGGGCCCCTCTTTGCCTTTCTCCTTGAGTGCTGTCAGGAACTTGAGGCATCCTGACAGGCTCCTGAAGCTGACGTCCACGTAGGGCTGGTTGTTGTATTCAGCCACACCGTAGACGTCTGCAGCTTGGAACCTGCAGCACTCGAACAGAACCTTCTTCACCACGAAGTCGCGGCCCACGGGCGAGTCTCCTCCCGAAGCCTTCACCCGGATGGTGTTGGGCAGACCTTGGCCTGTAGCTCTCGATGCAGCTGCAGCCATAGCTCGATGACACTGAGTCTTACTGTACCGGTGTTAGGTCCAAGCCAGAGGCTTGAAACCAGCATTAAGATCCACCAGTAGCAGCAGAGCTCACGTGTTACAAACGGTCGTCTCCCGGTCGTCCGACGCCTGCTTCTTCAATCCACAACGCCCATGGAATCCCGATAGCTCTTTCAGCAGAGACTCCACACAGACTTTTTTTTAACCAAAAATATACTTTATTCATAAAAAAAACTCGATTAATCTATTTCAAATATACAGGGCTTTGAACAGCAAACACAACGTGGAATCAAAACACTTTTACAGATCTGTACAAACTACAATGACTACATTTCAAAACCATGCCTCAATATTTACAGATTTGTTGTGATTACAATGATTACATTTCAATACCTAAACCTTTCTACATGCCTCAATTACTGTGTGCCGTTAGTGCTCAGAGTGGCACACAGCTCCGCAGGTCGAGGGTATTCTGCAGTTCCTGGGCCCTCGGTCTGCCTCCGTTAAAAGGCCTTACAGTGTGGCCTTTCCCCACTGTGCCTTTGCGGCGGCTGCCTGGACCTTGGAATGTGCCAGTCTGCAACACTCGGTTGAGGACAGTTCTTTCTGCTGGAAGGTCAGCAAGTTTCAGGCGGACCAAATTGCATCCTTCACCGAGTTGATGACCCTCCAGCAGTAGTTGATATTTGTCTCGGAGTGTGTCCCCAGAAACAGACACTGAGCCCAAGGCCGCCAATTGAAGCCGGGGCCTCCCTGACGCTGTGAGAGCGCAGCACCAACCACTGAGCCCCCACCGTGCCGCCTCACAGTGTAACTGACCATCCCCCCGGCTCTGTTAATATTATACAGAGACACGCTGTATTTACACAGTAAATCACCATTTTAATCCTGAAGCTGAATGTTGAAACTTTTTCTCAGCCGTTAATTCCTTACCGTTATTCACGAATCCCCGCACTGACAAACGGCACCGCGCCTGCGCGCACCGTCCCGGAGCGAAATCCGCGCATGCGCACTCCTGGCGGCTGCCGCTGGTTTCGGGCTCGCCGATTGGTCAGATCCCGGTGACGTACTATGAGCGGGAAGACACGTCAGACTCCCTCTCCGGCCGCGCGCTGGTTTCACTCAGGGGGCGGGACCTCACTGCACTCTCATTGGTCCATTCTGCTGTCAGCCAATAGGAACCCTCTCCAGCAGAGTGATTGACAGGCAGTGTGGGTGGAGCCGGACAGATTGTGATGAAGCAGCGACTCGCCGTGGATTCGCTGCCATTGGGGACAATCCCAGACAGCGAGAGGCAGCGCCGCTGAAGTTGAGACTTTTTCCTCTTATTTCATTCATTACCGTTTTTCAAAAATTCGGTCTTCCCGCCACTGGGAAAGTCTCACATGCGCAGTGAGATGCGCTACGGCGCCTGGAGGCGGGGGCTGCTGAATTTCCACTCGCCTATTGGTCAGATCTAAGACACGTGCTGTGCGTGGGCAGTGATGTCAGAGCGCCCCCGCCCCCCCTCCAGCCGCGCGCAGAAACCGTTTAACGGCCGCTTCCCGAACGTCACTGAGTGGGCGGGACTTCTGTGCGTCATCATTCATTGTGTCAGAGGCTGACAGCAGGGAAACAGACCCTTCAGCCCAACTTGTCCATGCTGCCCCTTTTTATAAACCCCAAAGTTAATCCCATATTTAGCCCACATCCCTCCATTCTCATCGTACCCATGTAACTAAATGTTTTCTAGAATATAAAATTGTACCCACCTACTGCCTCTGGCAGCTTGTTCCAGGATCTCTGCAGCCTGGGTGGGAAAAAAAACATGTCCCTCTGGACACTTTTATATCTCTTCCCTCTTACATTAAATCTATGCCCTCTAATTTTAGACTCTCCAACCTTTGGGAACATATATTGACTATCTAGCTGATCTGTGTCCCTCATTATTTTATTGACCTCTATAAGGTCACCCCTCAGCTTCCTACACTCCAGAGAAAAAAGTCCCAGTCTATCCAGTCTCTCCTTCTAACTCAATCCATCAACTCCCGATATCATCCTAGTAAATCCTTCTAGTTTAATAATATCCTCTCTATAATAGGGTGACCAAGTGTGGCCTTACCAAAGTCTTGTATAACTTCAACAAGACGTCCCAACTCCTGTATTCAATGTTCTGATCAATGAAACCAAACATGCTGAATGCCTTCTTCACCACTCTGTCCACCTGTGACTCAACTTTCAAGGAGTTATGAACATGTGCCCCGGGATCTCTTTGTTCTGTAACTCTCCCCAGTACCCTACCATTCACTGAATAAGTCCTGCCCTGGTTCAGTCTACCAAAATGCATCTACTGGCATTTGTCTAAATTAGACTCCATCTGTCATTTGTCATCCCACTGGCCCAGTTGATCTAGATCCCATTCCAATCCAAGATAACTTTCTTCACTGTCCACTATGCCACCAATCTTTGTGTTATCTGCAAACTTACTAGCCATGCATCCTATGTTCTCATCCAAGTCATTAATGTAAATGGCAAATCACAGTGGGCCCAGCACAAATTCCTGAGGCACACCACTGGTCACAGACTTCCAGTTTGAAAAACAACCCTCCACAACCACTCTCTGGCTTCTGTCATCAAGTCAGTTTTTTATCCATTAAACTACATCACCCTGGATCCCGTGAGATTTAACCTTATGCAACAACCCAGCATGCGGTACCTTGTCAAATGCCCCATTGATTCATTGCACAATCCATCAGATGAACACAGCCAAGAGGAACCCACTCCAGCAGAATGATTGACAGCCAGTGTGGGTTCACTCGGGCCAATGGTGATGAAGCATTTTCTCGCTGTGGATTGGATAATCCCAGCCTGGAAGAGGTGGCAAGGGCAGTGCCCTCTGTCCCCAAGGGCAGCGCCCTCTATCCCCAAGGGCAGCACCCTCTGTCCCCAAGGGCAGCACCCTCTGTCCCCAAGGGCAGCGCCCTCTGTCCCCAAGGGCAGCGCCCTCTGTCCCCAAGGGCAGCGCCCTCTGTCCCCAAGGGCAGTGCCCTCTGTCCCCAAAGGCAACATTCGCACCATCCCACTTTCTCTTCCATTTGGGAAGCACCTCAAGCAGTTTCTTGTTATTTCTTCCATTGGCAGCATCTCCGGGTGCTCTTGGTGCTCCTGTTCCAGCACCTTTCCTCTTAATTATAGGGGAATGGGGCTCCCATCGCCCAGAATAAACATCCAACAACACTGTCAACACCCAGCTTCTGTACACTTATCACCATAACTCTGGGTGCTGTCTACCCGTCCTCCCTCTCAGGACAAGCTCCACCATCTACCTCATAACCTGGATCTTTCTCTACCTGGTTAGGTGATAATAGAACTTTATTTACTTGTCTGAAATACATTATCAAAATGCATTTGCAAATCGAGACAGGGGGCGCTCTTAATTGACAGGGGGCACTAAAAATTGCCACAGGCACTCCTGATGGACGGGGACACTCCTAAATGACAGGGTGCACTCCTAATTGAGTAGGGGGGTCTCCTGTACCCTACCTCAGTTTGAAGTACCCGTATGAAGTGCCCTATCTTGATTTGGAATGTACCTTATCTGTACTTGGTGTACCCCTATCCAGATTGGGAGTCTCCTCCATCTCGATTTAGAGTGCCCCCTATCTCAAATTGGAGTGCCCCAGTTCTGGATTTGGAGTGCCCCCATTAGGTGTGGTGGCTGTCTCAATTAGGAGTGTCCCTTTCCTCAATATGGATTGTCAATTTGGAGAATTCCCTATCTCTAATAATAGAGCCTTCTATCTCGATTGGGATGCCCCCCATTTGGATTTGGAGCAGGGACTATTACTGTTACCAGTGTCCACATCTCAACTAGGATGCCGATGTTAGCTAGGAGTGCCCTGTCATTCAGGAGTACCCCCTGTCATTTAGACGTGACCACCTGTCAAGTATGAGTGCCCCCTGTCAATTAGGAGTGCCCCCTGTCAATTAGGGTCCCCCTGTCAATTAGGGTCCCCCTGTCAATTAGGAGTGTCCCTGTCCATTAGGAGTGTCCCCCTGTCCATTAGGAGAGCCCCCCCTGTCCATTAGGAGTGTCCCCCCCTGTCCATTAGGAGTGTCCCCCCCTGTCCATTAGGAGTGTCCCCCCCTGTCCATTAGGAGTGTCCCCCCCTGTCCATTAGGAGTGTTCCCCCCCTGTCCATTAGGAGTGTCCCCCCCTGTCCATTAGGAGTGTCCCCCCCTGTCCATTAGGAGTGTCCCCCCCTGTCCATTAGGAGTGTCCCCCCCTGTCCATTAGGAGTGTCCCCCCTGTCCATTAGGAGTATCCCCCCCTGTCCATTAGGAGTGTCCCCCCCTGTCCATTAGGAGTGTCCCCCCTGTCCATTAGGAGTGTCCCCCCCCGTCCATTAGGAGTGTCCCCCCCTGTCCATTAGGAGTGTCCCCCCTGTCCATTAGGAGTGTCCCCCCCCTGTCCATTAGGAGTGCCCCCTGTCCATTAGGAGTGTCCCCCCTGTCCATTAGGAGTGTCCCCCCCTGTCCATTAGGAGTGTCCCCCCGTCCATTAGGAGTGTCCCCCCCTGTCCATTAGGAGTGTCCCCCCCTGTCCATTAGGAGTGTCCCCCCTGTCCATTAGGAGTGTCCCCCCCTGTCCATTAGGAGTGTCCCCCTGTCCATTAGGAGTGTCCCCCCTGTCCATTAGGAGTGTCCCCCCCCTATCCATTAGGAGTGTCCCCCTGTCAATTAGGAGTGTCCCCCCTGTCCATTAGGGGTGTCCCCCCTGTCCATTAGGGGTGTCCCCCCTGTCCATTAGGAGTGTCCCCCTGTCCATTAGGAGTGTCCCCCCTGTCCATTAGGAGTGTCCCCCCTGTCAATTAGGAGTGTCCCCCTGTCCATTAGGAGAGTCCCCTGTCCATTAGGAGTGTCCCCCTGTCAATTACGAGTGCCCCTGTAAATTAGGAGTGCCCCCTGTCAATTAGAAGTGACCCCGGCCCATTAGGAGTGTCCCCGGCCCATTAGGAGTGTGCCCTATCAATTAGGAGTGCCCCCTGTCAATTAGAAGTGACCCCGGTCCATTAGGAGTGTCCCCCCTGTCCATTAGGAGTGTGCCCTGTCCATTAGGAGTGTGCCCTGTCCATTAGGAGTGTCCCCCCTGTCCATTAGGAGTGTCCCCCCTGTCCATTAGGAGTGTGCCCTGTCCATTAGGAATGTCCCTGCCAGTTTTGAGAGCCCTCTGTCAATTTGGAGGCCCTCCTGTTAATTAGGATTCCGCTGGTCCACTCGCAGTGTCCCTCAGACATACGTTCGAAGCGTTGGCAGATGGGATTAGAAGGGAGTTCATGTGTTCCTGATGTATCAGTGCCCTCTCAATGGCCCAAGTGGCCTCATCAGCATTGTGTAATTCTATGGTTATATGAAAATTCTGGAAACCGGGATACATTAGCAAATTTAAATCAATACATTAAACATCTCATTTGCCCGTCCTTTCAAGTCATTATGGTCACCTCCAGTCAGAACAAGGCTTTTCTCAAACCTGGATTCAACATGTTTCTCAATATCACTTCCTCTCTGATTTGTAACTTTTTCTGGGTGTTATTTGTATATTTTTATTGGTTTCACAGAGGTTTGCATTAGCACCACACCCTGGCACCTGTTTGCAGACACTCAGGGAGAATCTAGCTTCGCTGACCAGTGTGTCTTTTGGACTGTGGGAGGAACAGGAGCAGCAGGAGGAAACCCAGACAGACACAGGGAGAATGTGCAGATGTCACACCGAGAGAGAGCATGGCCTGGAAATGAACCCGTTTCCCTGTGGCTGCGATGCAGCAATGCAAAGCATTATGCCCTGAGTGGCCCTCTGTCCTCTGTAATGAAGACAAGTAGAAAATACCTGTTACATTCGACAGCCACAGCATTGTGTTACATTTCAGATTCCCCAACTATATTTTCTATTGGATCAATGCATATTTTAAAGCTTTTTTTTAATAATCAATAGAACCCCCTACATTATCTCTGTATTTCATTTGTTACATTTCTCGCTTGCTTTAGATTTTCCACTCTTCACCAATCTGTTTTTTTTTGTTATTTGTTGTCCCTTTTCCACACATCTTTTATTTCCGCAAATTAATGTATTTCCTGCCATTTTCATGCTGATCTTCTATCGTGAAGCTGAGATTTTGGGCTCAACTCTTGGACATTGTGTTGCTCTTAGGAATTTATTGATATATTCTGAATATCGATTTAATGTCAGCCAATGAACATCTCTTGAACTATCTCTGGAATGTTTGCTGGTTCGCATACCCATTAGTTGCCCTTTTAACGTTTAAAACACTGGTCTTGCAATCCTTCATACCTCCCTCAAATTTACATTTAAATATTGTATGGGATGCTTTGACTGTGTACTTATCAATCAATCCTATATCATTATACAACAGCAAGCCTGGTATAGCCTGCGATCTCAACCTGTTGCTCTAAGAAAATATCCTGAAGAATTGCCCTGAGCGCTTCATCTGTGTCATCTTTGTCGTTTACAAACTGCTTGTATATTCAACTCCCCCATGGGTTTGTTTTTTTTCCCTTCCAAGTTTCCAGTACCTCTCAGTCTGTCCCTTGTCTTTCAATGTAGTTACAATTCGAGTGTCTGCACACCAATACTAACTGTCACTTAATGTTTTTGTCTTTTCCCTTGTGAACGAAAACTACTCTCACATCCGATTGAAATCAGGCCATTTCTGTTTAACGTGTTATTCCTCATGCTGACTCCGAAGAACCTTCTCCCTATTTCTCCTTATGCAGATGATACTGGAAATCACAGTTTTTGGATCCCGTCCCTCCCCAGCACTTCTGCGATCTTCAGTAGATATTAAGAAAGCTGACAGCCATAAACAACAGAGCCGATTGGAATCTCACTCCTTGCTGTAGGAATCACTATCACTCCAGGTCACTGTGCTTTCCCCAACTAAAAATCAATGTGCTTGTTTCACGGACCCACTACCATTAGTTTGAAACTCTGTATTAGTGTCAGGATCCTTAATCCTTTCACGATCTGAATTTGTTCCAGGATGTCTGTTATTTTCACTGGCAGTAATAATTTCTGGGTCAGTCACAGTTTGAGAATTCATACCAGTCTCAGGTTCTGTATTAGTTTCAGGATCTGTTTCAGTTTTGGAACCTGTATTTGTTTCCGGCTCTGTATCAGATTCAATATCTGTATGACATTCAGGGACTGCATTATTTTCTCAGTTTGTATTAGTTTCAGGGTCTGTAAAAGTTTCTTAATCTTTCTTAATTTTAGCCTTTGTTTTATTTTGGGGGTTTGTATTATTATCGAGGTTTGTGTTAGTTTCAGGGACTGTATTAGTTTCATAGACTGTAGTATTTTCACAGTTTGTGTTAGTTTCAGGATCCGTAATAGTTTCTGGATCACTATTCATATTGGGGTTAGTTTCAGAAACTGCATCAG
This sequence comes from Carcharhinus amblyrhynchos, assembly GCF_965287045.1. NCBI lineage: Eukaryota > Metazoa > Chordata > Chondrichthyes > Carcharhiniformes > Carcharhinidae > Carcharhinus > Carcharhinus amblyrhynchos. Next base: position 51,242 of record NW_027650391.1, read on the forward strand.
TTTTAGGATCGCTATTAATTTCTGTACCTGTTTCAGTCCCAGGGTCTGTGTTAAAGATTGGACCTTTATCAGTTCCAGAATCGGTAAAAAAAAATGCAGATTCTGCATTGGTTTTATTGTCTTTATTCATTAACGGATCTGTCAGGATCTGTATTTAAGGTTCTTATTCATTTTTTTTTTGCTTTTAAAATATGCATTATACCTACGTCGTTGCTCCAGATTATTAGATGATTGTGTGTGTTTGAGTATTCATAGGAATTTTCGGAAATTTAATGTCGAATAAATCATCCAGAGCCCACTGCACAACAGGTTAAATGTACATGGACACGCTGATGTACAGATTTAATTCCTGCCTAATTTTCCGGAAGTGGGATCACTGCTGGGAAAATGAAGCTTTGAGATTTCCCCAATTATTTTAATTAATTCGTATCCGAAATTTCAGTCTTCAGTGTGTTATAAATGTCGCTGTATAACGGTGACTGCATGACATGTCAGCTGCTGGTCTCTGTTTTTCTCCAAATGTACAAACAGACAGTAACAAATATAAGCGGGAAAAGAAGCGGAAAGATCTGACATACCTGATGCTCCATGGACATGTCAGGTTGTTACTTATCACCCTGGGGATGCGATGCTGGAGTATAAACTTCGGAGAGACCCCTTGGAGGACAAAGCGTCAGGCTATCTCATAGAGAACATACATGGACCATTTAACAGCATCAGGTGGATATTCTACACGGTCCATGGAACCATAGACATTCCAGACAAGGGAACAGGAACAGTAAAACTGCACATTGATGTTTTATATGTTTTCTTTGTTTACTCCGGATTCCAAATGTCACATTAAGATTTTGTGACGCTGGTCTATGGATATTAATAGATGATTTCATTTGGTTATTTCAAACATGCAAAATGGGCTTTGAAATATGTTCCCATCGTCTCAACTTAAGCAATCCTTCAAATGCAGTTCTCCAGTTGATGAATGGTATTGGAAATCGTTCAGTGAATCATCCTCTTAGCCTCCATCATCCGGAGATCGACTTCATTCTGCCCCACAGCACTGACACTGTGCTTCCTGTTGAGTCTAGAATCCTGTTCCCAGTCACATTGCTGTGCATGGGAACACTTTCACTCTCTAGGTCAGTGTTCAGTAAACACTGACTTTCCTTAATCATCCAGCATTTTCCTGTCCTGACAAGGACTGTCAGTGTTTCCCCAGACAAATATCCTCATCCCGTCCAATGGGCATATTTATCAGTTCACATTGGTAATTTACCAGTTTATTTCCATGTCTGTTTCCTCCTTACCTGAAACAGCTCACTATCTCCATATCTTCCAGTTAATTTGCTTTCCCTTTGCATTTCTCAATGTATTTGTGTCACTTTCGCTTCTTGCAATCAATCAATAAATTGATACAACTTTCCCTATCAATTAAGCATCTCTAAAACAATCAGATAGTTCATTCACTGACAAATATCCTTATTTTCCTGGATTTGTGCATCTCCATTCCAGGAAATCTACAGGTCAGTTTTGTCTCTTGTTAGCTCAGCTGCTTGCATATCAATCATGTCGTCACCCCCCCAGCCCCCGCCTCCCCCAACCCCACTAGTATGACCCTATCCGTGCTTCATGTATGGTGACAGTTCGCTGCGCTCTGCTCAGCATCGCCCAGCACAGGAGAGACCAGCTGGAGCCGGAGGATGGGCAGTGAGGGGGCGAAGTGGTCGCTCCACCACATGAAGAGCAGGATGAAAGATGGCGGTGGCAATGGCAGGTGCCCAGCAAGGAAGGGCAGGCAGACATGCCTTGATTGCAGTCTGTTTGACCAAGCTGGTGCTGTGCAGTGAAGGGGGTGCCACCAACACCTATCCACCACACCCCAGAAGTAAGAGCTGCCACTAATCCACCTCCAGTTCAACCTGGGCACTCAAACCACCACATCACCCTTCCCCTACTCCCACCATCCCTCTACCCTTTCCCACAGAAACATCTGACCCTAGTAATATGCCTGGGCTGGCAATGGTTGTGAGCCTTGGTTGAAGGTTGGTTGATGATGACAATTTGCTGTTCATTCTGGGATCCTGCCCCTGCTGCAAGCCTGGGTCCTACCTGTACTCCGAATGCACGCTGCCACCTAGCCCACCCTGGTAGCTGGGAGTGTTTGGGGACACATATTAGTTGGCTAAGGGGGGGGGGTGCACTTGCAGTAAGGGTCTGGTGGATGTTGGGGAAGGTAGGACAGGGACTCTGAAACATGGGCTGAGTCTGCAAAGCTCAACAGACAGCACCTTTATGTGTGGGAGTCGGGAATACTGAGCTGTGGGGGAGAATCAGAAACACATTACTCACAGCTTGATGTGTAATTAACCATTTATTGTGTCCTTTACATAAATGATTACAAAACCCTGTCTAATCTGACGCTCACCCGTGTCCCCCCAGTGAACTACAGCTTCCTAACGTTGTTCTGTTTACTGTTTCTTCCAGGTGAATCGTGCAGCTTATAAACATCTCTGGTTTATGGGGGGAGTGCAGGTACAGTGAGTGGGGCCAGTCAAGGGCAGGTTGGCACTAAATCCCTGTGAAAGGCTTTGAAGGCTGTATTCAGTTGAGTGTCATTTATCCATGGGGATGAATATCGGAGCTGGAGGTTTCCAGCTGTGATCCACGCTCCGTTGGCTGTGCTGTTCCTTGGCGGACATCCCCTGAGTGGTCTGGACCTGGAGGGCTCCAGCAGACCTGTGAATGGCCCTGTTTTGGTGCCACCCTGTTCTTCTCGCTGACCCTCAGGTACCGCAGTGTGAGGAAGGGGGAATTGGTCAGTCTCTGATCTCCTGAGTGGGGGAGTCCGGAATGGCCTCAATACCTTCCTCCTGCCTTGGGGTGCCCAGAGGAATGGGGGCACTGCATGGGATGCCAGGTTAACTGGACTGAGCTCCCAAAATATCCAGCGTCACGTGGATCTCCCCACCCTGGAGGCCTGGATGCCTCTGCCCCATGACGTGTGATCGGTCAGCCTTTGCCCTCTGAGACTGGTCCCAGCTCCATAGTCCTTCTGCTGCATCATTCTGTGAGTGAGGCAGTCTCTGGAACCTCTGAGCCTGGGCTCTATTGTCGAGGCTCACAGCCACACTAGCCGTGTCTCCAGAATGGCAGTGAGATTCCCGGCCATGGCCAGCCGTGTCTCCAGAATGGAGTGAGATTCCCAGCCATGGCCAGCCGTGTCTCCAGAATGGCAGTGAGATTCCCGGCCATGGCCAGCCGTGTCTCCAGAATGGCAGTGAGATTCCCAGCCATGGCCAGCCGTGTCTCCAGAATGGCAGTGAGATTCCCAGCCATGGCCAGCCGTGTCTCCAGAATGGAGTGAGATTCCCAGCCATGGCCAGCCGTGTCTCCAGAATGGCAGTGAGATTCCCGGCCATGGCCAGCCGTGTCTCCAGAATGGCAGTGAGATTCCCGGCCATGGCCAGCCGTGTCTCCAGAATGGCAGTGAGATTCCCAGCCATGGCCAGCCGTGTCTCCAGAATGGCAGTGAGATTCCCAGCCATGGCCAGCCGTGTCTCCAGAATGGCAGTGAGATTCCCAGCCATGGCCAGCCATGTCTCCAGAATGGAGCGAGATTCCCGGCCATGGCCAGCCGTGTCTCCAGAATGGAGCGAGATTCCCGGCCATGGCCAGCCGTGTCTCCAGAATGGCAGTGAGATTCCCAGCCATGGCCAGCCGTGTCTCCAGAATGGCAGTGAGATTCCCGGCCATGGCCAGCCGTGTCTCCAGAATGGAGCGAGATTCCCGGCCATGGCCAGCCATGTCTCCAGAATGGAGCGAGATTCCCAGCCATGGCCAGCCGTGTCTCCAGAATGGCAGTGAGATTCCCAGCCATGGCCAGCCGTGTCTCCAGAATGGAGTGAGATTCCCAGCCATGGCCAGCCGTGTCTCCAGAATGGAGTGAGATTCCCAGCCATGGCCAGCCGTGTCTCCAGAATGGAGTGAGATTCCCAGCCATGGCCAGCCGTGTCTTCCACATGACCCAACAGCCATGGCCATCGGACACCGTATCTCCTGGATGCTGCAAACTCACTCGGCCCCCCTGGCCATCAGTGTCTCCAGGATGGTCTGGACCCTGTCACCCATGAGGACAAACCCCTCAGCCAGTATTTCCACGGTGGTCGCCACCCTTGCAGTGTTGGCCTGGGTCTCATTGCTGTGTCAGCACCACCCCCTGTAACAGGAGTCTGTCTGATACCCCTTGCAGTTGCAGCGCGGTTGCTGACAGCACTTACACAACTCCCCGGTTTTCCTGTTGCATCTCCACCAGCCTTGGGAGGATCAAACCCAGCGGCCCAGCAGCTGGCTTGGGGAGAGCTGAGTCCTGGCCTCTGGCAGGCCTCCGTGTGTCCGAGCCCTCGGATGTGTCCACCTCCACCTGATATGCATCAACGGCTGTGATGCTTTCCCCAGATGGTGACCCAGAAGCTTCAGCAGTAAATGTACCCACCCTGGTGATCATCTCTGTGTGGGTGGGTCGTGTCCCTGGTGATCATCTCTGTGTGGGTGGGTCGTGTCCCTGGTGATGGTCTCTGTGTGGGTGGGTCGTGTCCCTGGTGATGGTCTCTGTGTGGGTGGGTCGTGTCCCTGGTGATGGTCTCTGTGTGGGTGGGTCGTGTCCCTGGTGATGGTCTCTGTGTGGGTGGGTCGTGTCCCTGGTGATGGTCTCTGTGTGGGTGGGTCGTGTCCCTGGTGATGGTCTCTGTGTGGGTGGGTCGTGTCCCTGGTGATGGTCTCTGTGTGGGTGGGTCGTGTCCCTGGTGATGGTCTCTGTGTGGGTGGGTCGTGTGGTACATGCCAGTGATGCTTCAGTGGTGCTGCCCTCAGAGGGTTCCTCAGTGCCTCCCTCCAAGGTGCCATCCAGGGGCCCCGGGGACAGTTTACTCCAGAGCATCAGGGGTGGTGGTGACACCCGGAGGCCCCGGTCCAGAGCTGGAAAATAAAACACACACATTAGCGGCAGAGAAGCAACACATTCCAAACAGCATCACATTTACTTGGAGGAGGACCAAAGATGTGGGTGTGTTTCTGCTGCCTTGCGTGTTGTATACAGACCTGGCTGTCAGTGACCATTCGGATTGAGCCATCATCCCCCCCCTGCTCCATGCCACGTTCCCCCATGCTGCTCAGCTGCTGCAGGTCAGGCACACCACCACCAGTCTGTGTCATTCCCCGTACATTGTGGATTGCCTTTTCCTGTGGGAACAGAAGGTGGCTATCCAGCATGAACATATTGCAGTGCGCTCTGCGTGCCTGTGTCTCGGGTGTGGTGCTGACAGATTCGGGGAAAGCCGTCACCACCGCAGGGTGCTGTTTGAGGGGTGAGAGGAAGGGGTTAGATTCTGTTCCTGGGGGAAGGGTCACCTGTTTCATGACCATCAGGTAGTTAAATATGGTTGGAGATGCATCCAAGCATGTGCGGGGTTCCAAGACTCACCCTCTCTTGCTGCTCACAGAAGGTCATTCCTTTTGTGGTACTGCCTGGCAGATCGCAGTGTCAGGCTCCTGGCATGAACCACTTCTGCAATCTCCCCCCACAATCTCCCCCGTGGCAGATACACCCCTTGTGCTGGGGCCCTGCCTGGGGAAGAGAGGATGACACCTCTCCCTCACGGTATCGGGCAGCTACACATGGTCGGCCTCAGAAAATCTAACAGCCGGTTTTGGTGCAGACACCTTTGTGGTGTGACTGACTGTGTATCCATCCCTGCAGCTTATACACAGCTCTGGTTTATGAGGGGGGTGCAGGCGCAGTGAGTGGGGCCACTCAAGGGCAGGTTGGCATCAAATCCTTGTGGAAGATTTTGAAGGCTGCGTTCAGGTGAGTGTCATTCATCCATCAGGCAGCCATTCAATAGGCTGCTGTGTAGAGGGGGGATTTAATACGAAACATTCAATTCGAGAGAGGGAATGATCACATGTCAGGACAACACTAGTTCTCTGCAGGGCAGCAGTGTGGATAATATGTTTGCAAATGTACAGAGCATTGGTGAGGCCGCAGCTGGAGTACTGTGTGCAGTTTTGGTCGCCGCACTTACGCAAGGATATTTTGGCCTTGGAGGGAGTGCAGAGGAGGTTTACGAGGCTGATACCGGAGTTGAGGGGATTGAGCTATGAGGAGAGGCTGAATAAACTAGGCTTGTACTCGTTAGAGTTTAGAAGAATGAGGGGAGATCTCATTGAGACGTATAAGATGATGAATGGGATGGATAGGATAGAGGTGGAGAGACTCTTCCCGCTCAGAAAGGATAGTAGGACTAGGGGGCACAGCCTCAAGATAAAGGGGGGGGCAGTTTAGAATGGAGTTGAGGAGGAACTTCTTCACTCAAAGGGTGGTGAATCTCTGGAATTCTCTGCCCGTTGAAGTGGTGGAGGCTGCTTCGCTAAATATTTTTAAGATGCGGGTTGATGGGTTTTTGATAAGAGAGGGGATTAAGGGTTATGGGGAGAGGGCGGGAATGTGGAACTGAGACACGACAGATCAGCCATGATCTTATTGAATGGCGGGGCCGGCTGGAAGGGCTAGATGGCCGACTCCTGCTCCTATTTCTTATGTTCTTATGTTCAGTGGATGGAGGACTTGCATGTCTGCATTGGGGGCATGAGGTAAGTGGGCAGCCATGTCTGTCCGTGTGTGTTGGGGGGGGCGGGGGACGTTAGAGGTTAGCGATGAGGTTAGTGATGTGGTGGGCGGGTGTTGTAGGGGCCAGCCATGAGGCCAGCGATGTGTGTGTGGTGGGGGGGGGGTGGCGCTGTTGGTGTTGTGGGGGCCAGCGATGTGACTGGGGTGTGAGTGTGTGTGGGGGGGGGTCGGTGTTGTGGGGGCCAGCGATGTGACTGGGGTGTGAGTGTGTGGGGAGGGGGCTGTTGGTGTTGTGGGGGCCAGTGATGAACGCATGGATGTGTGTGGGGGGTTTGACGGCAGTGATCTGGATCCTGGGAAATCTTTTCCACAATCTCTGAGTGATTTGTACATTGACCAACAAAACGGCCCTGGCTCGATCTCATTGTACTAAATGAACGATGGAATCGGGGTTTCTGATCATTTCATTGGCTGGTTATCAAGGAACCTTTGGAGTTTGAACTCTGCTAACACAAGGTCTTGTTTCTAAAGGCAGTGTGAAAATCCCAGGAACCAAGCAGACATGGAGAAATCACACCTGGAAGAAATGACTGATTCCATCTCACAACAAAACCCTGGCCAGGTTTTAATTTCCAATGAAATCCAACCTTAAGTAAAGTAACAAGCGTGGGTGGCGTGGGGGCAGAGGGGTTCACATTGGTGGTGTGGGGGCAGAGGGGTTCACATTGGGTGGTGTGGGGGCAGAGGGGTTCACATTGGGTGGTGTGGGGGCAGAGGGGTTCACATTGAGTGGTGTGGGGGCAGAGGGGTTCACATTGGGTGGTGTGGGGGCAGAGGGGTTCACATTGAGTGGTGTGGGGGCAGAGGGGTTCACATTGGGTGGTGTGGGGGCAGAGGGGTTCACATTGGGTGGTGTGGGGGCAGAGGGGTTCACATTGGGTGGTGTGGGGGCAGAGGGGTTCACATTGGGTGGTGTGGGGGCAGAAGGGTTCACATTGGGTGGTGTGGGGGCAGAGGGGTTCACATTGGGTGGTGTGGGGGCAGAGGGGTTCACATTGGGTGGTGTGGGGGCAGAGGGGTTCACATTGGGTGGTGTGGGGGCAGAGGGGTTCACATTGGGTGGTGTGGGGGCAGAGGGGTTCACATTGGGTGGTGTGGGGGCAGAGGGGTTCACATTGGGTGGTGTGGGGGCAGAGGGGTTCACATTGGGTGGTGTGGGGGCAGAGGGGTTCACATTGGGTGGTGTGGGGGCAGAGGGGTTCACATTGGGTGGTGTGGGGGCAGAAGGGTTCACATTGGTGGTGTGGGGGCAGAGGGGTTCACATTGGGTGGCGTGGGGGCAGAGGGGTTCACATTGGGTGGTGTGGGGGCAGAGGGGTTCACATTGGTGGTGTGGGGGCAGAGGGGTTCACATTGGGTGGCGTGGGGGCAGAGGGGTTCACATTGGGTGGTGTGGGGGCAGAGGGGTTCACATTGAGTGGTGTGGGGGCAGAGGGGTTCACATTGGGTGGTGTGGGGGCAGAGGGGCTCGCATTGGGTGGTGTGGGGGCAGAGGGGTTTGCATTGGGTGGCGTGGGGGCAGAGGGGTTCACATTGGGTGGTGTGGGGGCAGAGGGGTTCACATTGGTGGTGTGGGGGCAGAGGGGTTCACATTGGGTGGCGTGGGGGCAGAGGGGTTCACATTGGGTGGTGTGGGGGCAGAGGGGTTCACATTGAGTGGTGTGGGGGCAGAGGGGTTCACATTGGGTGGTGTGGGGGCAGAGGGGTTCACATTGGGTGGTGTGGGGGCAGAGGGGTTCACATTGGGTGGTGTGGGGGCAGAGGGGTTCACATTATTGCCTGACAGTCCTTGGGACACAGGCTCGATTCCCGGTTGGGTCACTGCCTGTGTGGATTTTGCACCGTGTCTGTGTGGGTTTCCGCTGGGTTAGATGTGTGGGTTAGGTGCCCTGGCCATGTAAAATTAGCCCCTTGTGTCCCAGGATGCGCCGGTTAGAGGGATTATGGGGGTAAATGTGTGAGTTGCGGTAATAGGGTCTCAGAGGGAATATTGTCAGTGCAGATTCATTGTGCCAAATGGTCTCTTTCTGCATCGTGGGGATTCAATGATTTGATGATAGGGAGCACTCGGTTTACACATTGCAAGTGTTTACTGTTGCTTATGCAACTACAGAAAGTTAACATTGTGCCTTTATTCACTGCAGATGTTAAAACACAGTAAGAAGTCTCACAACGCAAGGTTAAAGTCCAACAAGTTTACTTGACATTGAACCCACAAGCTTTTGGGGTTTCCCCTTCATCAGGTGAGTGGAGAGTTCTGGTCTGAAACAGGGCATATAACGGCACACACAATTTACAGAACACTGATTAGAATGTGAGTCTTTACAGATAATCAATTCTTAAAGGTGCAGACAATGTGAGTGGAGATAGCATTAAGCGTAGGTATTTTATCCAGACAGGACAGTAAGTGAAATGTTGCAAGCCCAGGCAAGTCACGGGGGTTACAGATAGTGTCACAGGAACCCAAGATCTCGTTTGAGGCCATCCTCATGTGTGTGGAACTTGGCTATCAGTCTCTGCTCAGAGACTCTGCGCTGTTGTATGTTGTGAAGGCTGCCTTGGAGAATGCTTACCCGAAGATCAGAGGCCGAATGCCCGTGACCACTGAAGTGTTTGCCAACAGGAAGGGAGCAGTATTGTCTGGAGATTGTCGAGCGGTGTTCATTCATCTGTTGCCATAGTGTCTGCATGGCCTCCCCAGTGTACCATACCTCGGAACATGCTTTCCACATCATGATGTTAAAACATGCAGGTATGCAAAACAGGGCTATGGGCAGAGAATGGGGCAGTGGGATTAGTTTGTTGATTTATACGTAGCAATAGGGATTGAGCAGGACAGGCTCATGTATTTGGGGATTCATACAGGGCTATGGGGAGAGAGTGGGATTCATTTTGGGATTGCTTAAATGGCTATGGGGAGGGTACCGGCAGTGACGTTACTTTTGGGATTGATCCAGGGCTATGACAGTGCCGGTTAGTGGTAATAATTTGGGATTGATATGGGGATTGTGGAGAAAATGGGACTTTGGAATTTCATTGCAGATTGATACTGGGCTACTGAGAGACAGTGGGCCACACTTTCCCCCAGATAGGATCACAATTGTCACTAAATTAACTGCAAGAGACAAAGGAAAATGATACAGAAAATTAATGATTATTCATTCTCTGTGGCTTTATCAGGCAGTAAATATTTTATGAGCAAAGGCTGTGATGTTAGCCATTAAATTTACAGCAAAGTTACCCCAGTATCTAAGAAAGGATGGAGAAATAAATTAATCTAATGGATCCTGTGGGTAAGAAGTTTTCGGAAGGCCAGTATTTGAAACTGTTATAAAGCTTATTATACTCGATAACCATATAATTACAAAATGTAGCATGTATGGGCAGAGGCAACACGGATTATTGAAAGAGGAATTATGTATGACAAACACATTATTCTTTAAGGGCTTTCCTTTGGGAAAGGGGAAGTGGATAATCTGAGACCATCATTCAGATACCACACGAAATAAGTGCCGCTGATCTAACAGGTAATATTTTGGATTTCAATATATATTCTATCCCCCTTGCTATAAAGGCCAGCATCCCATTTGCCTTCCTGATCACCTGCTGCACCTGCAGACTGGGTTTTTGTGACGCCGTTTAATTCCATTATTTTTCCAAAGTTGTACATTCCAGTCCTTCTGTTTACATGACAGAAATGTGTTCCACTATCGTTTTTAGTCACAAAAACTCTTCCAGAAGACAAAGAATTTCTCAAGATGTTTTATTCTATGCTTCTGTTGAAAAGAACATTTCCAAATGTATTGTGGTCGAACTTTGTGAGTAGGTACAGAGTTATTGCCCTCGATGCATTTTCCAGCTTTATCTGAGAACATCTTTGTGCTCTTGTTTTCACATTGATATCTCAGTCACTCCGAGTCGTACGCCTCCGTGTTATATTTGACTCCGTTTTTCACAATTAGAATCTGAAGAGGAAGATTGCTGTCCTTCATTCCTCACTGTAATTCACAATAAATATCCAGATGTGCGGTGGACGAAAGTTCCGGAATATAAAAATAATCTGTTGTTCAGAAAAAAACTGCTCCAGCTGCATTGTGGAACTGTACTTTTCTTTCCAATACACTCTGCTTTTTATGATAAGAAATGGCATCGCTCTTTGTAAGATCATCCCTGTATTCTTTTCTACAAAATCGTCCAAGACGACTGCAGAATAAATCAGTGTCACTTCTGGTTCGCAAAAAAAAAGCTACCCTCTGACTGAGACACGGTAGCAGTAGTGTGTGTCACCTACAAATTGTACTGCAGGAACTCACCAAGTTTCCTTCGGAAGGAAAGGTTTACCAGGATGTTGCCTGGTATGGAGGGTCTTAGCTCTGAGGTGAGATTGAGTAAATTAGGTGTGTTCTTCCTGGAAAGATTGAGGGGCGACCTAATAGAAGCTTATAAAAGGACATCGATAGGGCGGAACAGTTGGAAGTTCTTTCCCAGGTCGGAAATAACAAACACAAAGGGCCAGAATTTCAAGGGAAGGGGGGCAAGCTTCATTACAGATATGTGGGGGACGTTTTCTACACAGAGGGTGGTGGGGGCCTGGAATGCACTACCAAGCAAGGTGCTTGAGGCAGACACGTCAGGATCATTTCAGCCGTATCCCAATAGCCACGTGAACAAACTGGGAATAGTGGGATACAGAAGGATCGTCTAGTTCGGAACATGAGATCGGTGCAGGCTTGGAGGGTCGAAGGGTCTGTTCCTGTGCTGTATTGTTCTTTGAAGGAAGTTCCAAAGCCACCCCCCCCACCACCACCACCTTCCCCACCTCACACACCCCCACCGCAGCACCACCTATAAGGACAGGAGTGGATAAATACCCGGGAATACTAGAACCTGGAACTTTTTCACTCAGAGGGTGGTGAGTGAGTGGAATCGGCTGCCGTCGGTGGTGGTAGAGGTGAACTCGCTGGGGTTTTTTAAGAGACTTCTGGATGAGTACATGGGATTTAATGGGATTGAGAGTTACAGATAGGCCTGGAAGGTATGGATATGATCGGCACAACTTGTGGGCCGAAGGGTCTGTTTGTGCTGTAGTGTTCTATGTTCTGTTATGTTGCAGCCGTATGAGGTGCTGGTGAGGCCACACCTGAACTACTGTGTACAGTTTTGGTCTCTTGACTTGAGGAAGGATATACTGGCGCTGGAGGGACACAGATAACATTCAGTAAGTTGATTCCGGAGTTGAGAGGGTCGGCTTATGAGGAGAGACTGAGTAGACTGGGGCTATACTCACTGGAATTCAGAAGAATGAGGGGAGATTTTATAGAAACGTATAAGATGATGAAGGGAATCGATAAGATCGAAACAGGACAGTTGTTTCCACTGGAGGGTAAAACTAGAACCATGGGGCATGACTATAAAATAAGAGAAGCTGATTTCGGACTGAGTGGAGGAAGAACGTCTTCACACAAAGGATTGTGAACCTGTGGAATTCCCAGCCCAGTGAAAAAGTTGAGACTAACGTATTGAATGATTTTAAGGCAACTTAGATTAATTTGTAAAGGAAATCACTGGTTATGGTGAGCAGGTGGGTAAGTGGAGCTGAGTCCACAAAAAGTTCAGGCATGATCTTATTGAATGGTGGAGCAGGTTCAAGGGGCCAGATCGCCTTCTCCTGCTCCTAATTCTGATGTTCTTATACCCTTATATTTATGAAATGGATGTCAAGTCGCTTGTCATGCTTCTCTCAGCAAATACCCAGTCATTCAAATATATCGCCTGAGGCTCAGTCAGGTCGTTCAATATTGGTGATCCCGTTCATTCTATATGATCGACATTGCTAACCCCTTTCCAGAGTAATTTTCGATATTTGTCCGAGTTTCGGTGCTTTTCCCTGTTGTGGAGATTATTGAGTCATTAGATGAGGGATGACAGGAGGTGATGAGCTGCTGAGGTTACAGAGATTTTGGTTGCCCTGATGCAATGAGACATGATGGAGACTGGCTACTGGGATGTCCTCCGGCTAGAACTTTCTGACTGCATGGAGATGCACTACTACAGCTTATAAATCTGTTTTGAGAGTGGGACATGATCTACACAATGATATTAATGGTCAATTATGGGACACTTGTGGAAAAGCCTGATACCGTGACTGATGCCACGTTGAACGAAATGGATGATTGGCGTTTGTGGCCTTCCCTCCCACCCAGTCAATGTAGTAACACAACGCCTTCAAATAAGAAATAAGAGACAGACAAGAAGCAGTGATTAATGCAAATTTATTTCATGGCAGGACTGAGACAGCTGGTGTGAGGGAGTCTGCCTGATCAGAGAAATCATGAGTCACAATGTCCTGTAGCCTCGGACAGCCTCACAGCTCGGTGCATCTTGTAATTGGATGTCATTAATATTTGCAGCAAGTGTGGCCCCAGGAGCAAAGGTCGGGTTTCTCAATCGTTCCCACTCCGCAGTAACCTCTGTAGCAAAAACCACCCATGGAGGTGCATCCAATGTTATCACCTGTAATCAAGCAAGGAGCATTGATTTGGTCAATAATTCTAGGGGTGGAGTGAAGGTGGCGATCTTTGAAATATCCCCACGTTATACCTGTCAATATCACACTCAAGGTGAAGAACTGAGGAACACAGTGTGACATAAAATTACATTTCTGACTCACGTCCTTATCCAGATTCACCTTAAATGTATTCATCAAGTCATCTGAAACCCTTCTCTTGGGTAGGAGATTGAATATTCTCACCACTCTCTGGTCAAAGACATTCCTCCTAATTCCTTCACGGCACTGTGATTCCGATAGCACCTCGATTTTAACTCTAGACCACAAGTGGAAAACTTTCGCAACTTCCAGCACATGAGAATTTTCCACATCTTAGTCACAAAACAAACAATTAGTGTTGAAACCGAATACAATTCACCACGGTGATTTTTGATGAGAATTGTCACATTAATTCACTCATTCCCCGACCTTGGCAAATACCAGGGCAGGTGGCCAGAAACCTCCTGCTTTATCACATAACTTCAGAACAAATCAAACGGGGACAGGCTGAAGAGGTTTTAGGGAAATAATTCATTGGTCTGTTTCACTGGGGTTTTAACGCCACGGCAAATGATGCTTTGGTTCGTATGAGCTGGACTCTAATGGCCCGAATTGGAGGAGTTGAGAGAACTTGGCGAACAGACTGAATAAGATTGCAGAGATAGTGAATTGGCGAGGCCATGGTTAATTTGAAAACAAGCATGAGAATTTGAATGCTAAATAATTAAATGGACTCGAACCAAAGTAGCTCGGTGGATAAGGAGTCCCTGCGTGAACAGGACTTGGTGAGGGTAAAGACATTTCCACAGTTATTTGGAAGGTGTATCTTTACAGAGCCAGGTGTACATTGGGATTGCGGTGTATACAGATAACCAAGGGCTGGGTTTGGATTGTAGCGGTTGATGAGATAAGACAATAATACTATCAGGTGATGCTGTACAGCTTGTAGTAGGCAGTAGCAGAGGAATGCGATTGTATTTGCATGTTGGAATGGTATAATACACCTGTGCTATGGAGAGTTTGCTCCAGCACTTACCTCCAGTTTTAGCCGAATCGTCTCTCTTATTCAGGGCGTTGCTGTGGGCCAGTGACATGACACCAAGCACCAAGAGCAGTGTTTTCATCATCTTCGGTTCAGTTTGTCACCTTAATTTGCAAGCGGACTGGAGTTATATCACTTCAGAAAGCATTATCTAGTTAATGATCATACACCCCCTCTGCGGATTGGCTCGAACGTGGGCGAATTATATTGTCAGTTCAGTAACTGAAGCGATAATAAGTCCAATCATTGACTCAATATTTCTCCAAGGAAAGCCTTTGATTAATAACCAAAGCAAAACCTGAGGGAACAGAGCTGATTTATAGAAACAAAGTGCTTTGATTAAATTGACTCCTTTCAGCAGAACAAGAGGTCATTGGAGAACAGTATTTCCAAATTTTCATGAAAAACACAATCCAAATGTATCCAAACATCCTCCACCCACGGCGCACACTCCCCACCCAGCTCCCCAATGGCCCGGCGCAATTTCATTGTCTATTTGTTGATGCTTTTCATATTTTGATTTTTTTTAATAATGAATGTGTTTCCACCACCCTTTAAGAGAACGCAGTGTAGATCATTGATGCATCAAAATAAATTATCTACAGCTTTGATATGGCCCTGATCTCCCAACAGCAACCTTTGAAATATTCCAGCTCCATCCATTGATGAAGAGTTTGGAACAATTCCTTTGCGCCCTGAAGCCAATGGCTCAGAAAACAACACACAAAACTAACAAAGTTCATCAGGACTTGCTGTTGGCAAGATATTTCGGTGCACACTTTGTCTGTCACATTACCGTGAATAACGAAGGAGGTGAAGGGAAGTGTTAAATTAAAAGCGTTTACAGTAGCTAAGAGCAGTGGGCGAGAAGAGGATTGGGAGAGGTTTAAATGTCAACAAAGATTGACAAAGAAGTTGATAAAGGAGGGTAGGATAAACTATGAAGCTGGGCTAGCGCTTAATATAAAAAAGGATAGCAAGAGTTTTTATAAATATATAAAAAGGAAGAGGCTGTCTAGGGTGAACGTTGGACCCTTAGAGGATGAGAAAGGGGACCTAGTGGTAGGGGATGGGGAAATGGCTGAGGTCTTGAATAACTTTTTTGTTTTGGTCTTCACGGAGGAGGACGTGAATAATTTGCCGGGTGTTAGAGATGGAAAGGTGGTAGGACTGGAGGGTCTCGATGACGTTACTGTTACTAGAGAGGCGGTGGTCGACAGACTGGAGGGGCTGATTGTGGACAAGTCCCCAGGACCGGATGGAATGCATCCGAGGGTTCTGAAAGAAATGGCGGAGGTGATAGTGGATGCCTTGGTGGTTATTTTCCAGACGTCACTGGATTCCGGGGAAGTGCCGGAAGATTGGAAAACGGCTAATGTTACGCCGTTGTTTAAGAAGGGTGCCAGGCAAAAGGCGGGGAATTATAGGCTGGTTAGTTTAACGTCTGTGGTAGGTAAAATGTTAGAATCCGTGATCAAGGAGGAAATAGCGAGGCATCTTGAGGAGAATTGTTTGGTAGAGCAGATGCAGCACGGTTTCGTTAAGGGGAAGTCGTGTCTGACGAATTTACTGGAGTTCTATGAGGATGTGTCTAGGGCGGTGGATAGAGGAGAGCTGGTGGATGTGGTCTTTCTTGATTTTCAGAAGGCGTTTGACAAGGTACCTCACAAGAGGTTATTGCAGAAGGTCGAGGGACATGGAGTTGGGGGTAGGGTGTTAGCGTGGATAGAGGACTGGTTGTCAAATAGGAGGCAGAGAGTGGGGGTCAATGGGTGCTATTCGGATTGGCAGTTGGTGACTAGTGGAGTGCCCCAGGGGTCGGTGCTGGTGCCTCAGCTATTTACCATTTATATAGATGATCTGGAGGAGGGAACCGAGTGTAGGGTGTCGAAATTTGCTGATGACACCAAGATTGGTGGAATGGCAAATTGCGCGGAGGGTGTGGAGAGTCTGCAGAAGGATCTAGATAGGCTGGGCGAATGGGCCAGGAACTGGCAAATGGAATTTAATGTTGGCAAGTGCAAGGTGGTCCAGTTTGGTAGGAATAATGGTAGGAAGGATTATTACTTACGTGGCGAAAACCTGCAGCAGGCGACGGTGCAGAGGGACCTCGGGGTCCTTGTGCATGAGTCGCAAAAACCCAGTCTGCAGGTGCAGCAGGTGGTCAGGAAGGCGAATGGGATGCTGGCCTTCATAGCGAGGGGGATTGAATATAAAAGTAGGGAGGTCTTGCTGCAGCTGTATAGGGCATTGGTGAGGCCGCAGCTGGAGTACTGTGTGCAGTTTTGGGCGCCGCACCTGCGCAAAGATATTTTGGCCTTGGAGGGAGTGCAGACGAGGTTTACTAGGCTGATGCCGGAGTTGAGGGGATTGAGCTATGAGGAGAGGCTGAATAAACTAGGCTTGTACTCGTTAGAGTTTAGAAGAATGAGGGGAGATCTCATTGAGACGTACAAGATGATGAATGGGATGGATAGGATAGAGGTGGAGAGACTCTTCCCGCTCAGAAAGGATAGTAGGACTAGGGGGCACAGCCTCAAGATAAAGGGGGGGCGGTTTAGAACGGAGTTGAGGAGGAACTTCTTCACTCAAAGGGTGGTGAATCTCTGGAATTCTCTGCCCGTTGAAGTGGTGGAGGCTGCCTCGCTAAATATTTTTAAGACGCGGGTTGATGGGTTTTTGATAAGCGAGGGGATTAAGGGTTATGGGGCGAGGGCGGGAATGTGGAACTGAGCCACGGCAGATCAGCCATGATCTTATTGAATGGTGGGGCAGGCTCGAGGGCCAGATGGCCTACTCCTGCTCCTATTTCTTATGTTCTTATGTTCTTATGAGACACTGAGACCCAGAGACAGAGACCCTGAAACCCAAAGAGCCAGAAACCCAGAGACCCTGAGACACTGAATCATAGAGACCCAGAGACACTGAGGCCCTGAAACCAGAGATCCAGAGACCCACACACACAGAGACCCAGAGGCCCAGAGACACTGTGACACTGAGACCCAGAGACCGAAAGAATCAGTGACCCTGAGACACTGAGACGAAGAGACCCCGAGACACAGAGAGCCAGAGACCCTGAGACCATGGGACACTGAGGCACTGAGGCACTGAGACCCTGAGACATTGACACACTGACACCCTGAGAACAAGAGACCCAGAGACCCTGAAACACTGAGACCCAGAGACCCATGAACCCAGAGACCCTGTGACCTTGAGACCCTGCGACACAGAGACACTGAGATCCTGAGACACTCAGACCCAGAGAACCAGAGACCCAGAGGCACTGAGACACTGAGACCCAGAAGCCAGAGACCCTGAGACACTCAGACACTCAGACACTGACACAGTGGGACACTGAGACCCTGAGGCCTTGAGATACTGAGACACTGTGGCCCTGAGCCCCTGAGACACGGAGCCTCAGAGACACTGAGACCTTCAGACAATGAGACACTGAGACCCTGAAGCCCTGTCACCCTGAGACTCTGGGACACTGAGACCCTGAGACCCAGAGATCCTGATAAACTGAGACACTGAGAACCAGAAACACCTAGACACTGAAACACTGAGATACTGAGACCCTGAGACACTGAGACCCAGAAATCCAGAGACCCAGAGACACTGAGACCCAGAAATCCAGAGACCCAGAGACACTGAGACCCTGAGACACTGAAACCCTGAGACACAGAGTACCAGAGACCAGAGACCCTGAGACGCTGAGACCCTGAGACACTGAGACACTGAAACCCTGAGACCCAGAGATCCAGAGACCAGAGACCCTGAGACGCTGAGACTCTGAGTCACTGAGAAGCTGAGAACCTGAGACAATGAGTCAATGAGAGACTGACACAATGAGAAACTGAGATGCTGAGACCCTGAGACACTGAGACACTGAGACCCAGAGAACCAGAGACCCTGAGACACTGAGACACTGACACCCTGGGACACTGAGACTCTGAGACACTGATGCAATGAGACCCTGAGACCCTGAGACACTGAGACACTAAGACCCTGAGGCATTGAGACACTGAGACCCTGAGACCCTGAAACCCTGAGGAATTGAAACCCTGAGAACAAGAGACGCTGAGACACTGAGACCAGACACCCTGAGACACTGAGACAATGAGAGACGGAGACCCAGAGACACACAGACCCAGAGGCACTGAGACACTGAAACCCTCAGACCCATGAACCCAGAGACCCTGAGACCTTGGGACCCTGCGACACTGAGACGCTGAGACACTGAGACGATGTGACACTGAGACCCTGAGACACTGACGCACTGAGACACAGAGAACCAGAGACCCTGAGACACTGAGACCCTGAGACACTGACACACTGAGACCCAGAGAACCAGAGACCCAGAGTCCCTGAAAACAGAGACACTGATACTCAGAGACACGAAGAACCTGAGACCCAGAGAGCCTGAGACACAGACACAAAGAGGCCCAGAGACCCAGAGAAACTGAGACACTGAGACACAGAGACCCAGAGACACAGAGAAACTGAGACACTGAGACACAGAGACCCAGACACCCTGAGACCCAGAGACACAGAGACACTGAATCCCAGAGACCCAGAGACACTGAATCCCAGAGACCCAGAGACACTGAGACCCTGAGACCCTGAAACCCAGAGATCCAGAGACCCACACACACAGAGACCCAGAGACCCACACACACAGAGGCCCTGAAACTCTGACACACTGAGGCACTGAGACCCAGAGACCCAGAGTACCAGAGACCCTGAGACACTGAGGCCCAGAAAGCCTCAGGCACTGAGAATCTGAGACCTTAGACCCTGAGACACTGAGAAACTGAGATCCTGAGACACTGAGACCCAGAGGCCCAGAGACCCTGAGACCCTAAGATACTGAGACCCTCAGAGACTGAGACACTGAGTCCCAAAGTCCCAGAGACCCTGAGACCCAGAGACCCTGAGACCCAGAGACACTGAGACCCTGAGACACTGAGACCTTGAGACACTGAGAGCTTGAGACATTGAGTCCCTGAGACCCTGAGACTCTCAGCACTGAAACCCAGAGTCCCTGAGATGCTGAGACATGGAGACACTGAGACCCAGACACCCAGAAACCCAGAGGCCCTGAGACACTGATTCCTTGAGAGTCAGAGACCCGGAGACCCAGTTTCCCAGGGACCCTGAGAAACTGAGACACTCAGACACCAAGAGAGTGAGACTCTGAGACCCTGAGCCCCTGAGACACTGAGACACTGAGACCCTGAGACACTGAGATACTGAAATTCAGAGACACTGAGACCCAGAGACCCTGCGACCCTGAGACACTGAGACACTGAAACCCTGATACACTGAGACCGTGAGACCCTGAGAACCTGAGACCCTGAGACCCTGAGACACGGAGACCCCGATGCCCAGAAGCCCAGAGACCCTAAGACCCTGAGACACTGTGAACCTGAGACCCAGAGACCCAGAGACCCTTAGATGCAGAGACCAACAGACCCAGAGACACTGAGACCCTGAGACACTGAGACACTGTAGACCCAGACACCCAGACCCTGAGGCACTGACACACTTAGACACTGACATATTGAGACCCTGAGAACCTGAGACCCTGAGACCAAGAGACCCAGAGCCCCAGAGACACTGAGATACTCAGTCACTGTGACACTGACACACTGAGACACAGAGACACTGAAACCCTGAGACATTGAGACCCTGAGACCCTGAGAGACGAAGCACTGAGACCCAGAGACCCTGAGAACCTGAGATCCTGACACCAAGAGACCCAGAGCTCCAGAGACTCTGAGACTCTGAGACTCTGAGACACTGTGACACTGATACCCTGAGACCCTGAAACCTTGAGACATTGAGACCCTGAGACCCTGAGACACGAAGCACTGAGGCCCAGAGACCCTGAAAACCTGAGACACTGAGACCAAGAGAACAAGAAACACAGAAACCCGGAGACCCAGAGAC
Source organism: Carcharhinus amblyrhynchos (assembly GCF_965287045.1). NCBI lineage: Eukaryota > Metazoa > Chordata > Chondrichthyes > Carcharhiniformes > Carcharhinidae > Carcharhinus > Carcharhinus amblyrhynchos. The sequence continues at coordinate 71,465 of NW_027650391.1, forward strand.
CCAGATAGCCAGAGACCCAGAGACCCTGAGGCACTGAGACCCTGAGACCCAGAGCCCTCAGACCCAGAGACCTTGAGACCCTGAGAACCTGAGAAAATGTAACCCTGAGACACTGAGTCCCTGAGACGCTGGGACACTAAGCACTGAGACATTGGGACACTGAGAGCCTGAGACTCTGATGCACTGAGACACTGAGCTCTGAGACACTGAAACACGGGGACACTGAAACCCAGACACCCAGAAACCCAGAGACCCTAAGACCCTGAACCCCTGAGACCCAAAGACTCAGAGACCCGGAGACCCCGTTTCCTAGGGACCCTGAGAAACTCAGACCCGAAGACACCGAGACACTGAGACCCTGAACCCCTGAGACACTGGGACCCTGAGACACTGAGACCCTGAACCCCTGAGACACTGAGACCCTGAACCCCTGAGACACTGAGACCCTGAGACACTGAGACACTGAAACACAGAGACACTGAAACCCTGAGACACTGAGACGCTGAAACATTGAGACACTGAGACCCAGAGACCCAGTGAGCCTGAGACCCTGAGACACTGAATCCCTGAGACCCTGAGACACTGAGATCTGTGACCCTGAGACTCTGAGGCTTTGAGACAGAGACACAGAGACTCTAAGATACAGAGACAGTGAGATCAACAGACCAAGAGACCCAGAGAACCAGACATCCAGAGACCATGAGACCCTGAGACACTGAAACACAGATATGCAGTGACCCAGAGATCCTGAGACCCTGAGACTCTGAGACACTGAGACCAAGAGACACAGAGACCCAGAGGCCCTGAGACACAGAGACAGTGAGACCCTCAGACCAAGAGAGCCAGTGAACCAGAGATCCAGAGACCCTGAGACACTGAGACCCAGAGACCCTGACACAGTGACACACTGAGACAATGTGACACAGGCACCCAGAGACCCAGTGACGCAAAGGTGCAGAGACCCAGAGACCTTGAGACACTGAGACACTGAGACAATGAAAAACTGAGACCCTGAGACCCTGACGAACTGAGACCCAGAGACTCAGAGACCCTGAAACCCAGAGAACCAAACACCCAGAGACCCTGAGACACTGAGACCCTGAGACCCTGAGAAACTGAGACACTGAGAAACTGAGACACTGAAACCCTGAGACACTGAGACGCTGAAACATTGAGACACTGAGACCCAGAGACCCAGTGAGCCTGAGACCCTGAGACACTGAATCCCTGAGTCCCTGAGACACTGAGATCTGTGACCCTGAGACACTGAGGCCTTGAGACTCCGAGACCCTGAGACCCTAAGACCCTGAAACACTGAGACACTGAGGCCCTGAGACCCAGACCCAGAGAAACTGACACACTGAGACCCTGAGACACTGAGACACTGTGACACAGAGATCCAGAGACCCAGAAAACCTGAGACCCTGAGACCCAGAGACCCTGAGTGCCTCAGAGTCTCAGGGTCTCAGGATCTCTGGGTCCCTGCGTGTTTGGGTCTCAGGGTCTCTGGATGTTTGGTTCTCTTGGTCTCTTGGTCTGTTGATCTCACTGTCTCTGTGTCTCAGAATCTCTGTGTCTGAGGGTAACTGGGTCTCAGTGTCACAGTGTCTCAGCGTCTCACTGTCTCAGTGTCCCAGGGTCTCAGCATCTCAGTGTCCCAGGGTCTCAGCATCTCAGTGTCTCAGTGTTTCAGGGTCTCAGTGTCTCAGTGTCTCTGGGTCTCTGCGTCTCAGGGTCTCTGGGTCTCAGGGTCTCAGTGTCTCAGTGTCTCTGGGTCTCTGCGTCTCAGGGTCTCTGGGTCTCAGGATCTCAGTGTCTCAGGGTCTCAGGGTCTCAATGTGTCAGGGTCTCAGTTTCTCATGTCTCAGTATCTCAGGGTCTCAGTGTCTCAGTTTCTCATTGTCTCCGGGTCTCTGGGTCTCGTCACAGTTTCACAGGGTCTCAGGGTCTAAGGGTCTCAGTGTCTCTGTGTCTCGGGGTCTCTGTGTCTTTGAGTCTCAGTGTCTCAGTTTCTCAGGGTCTCAGGGTCTCAGTGTCTCAGGGTCTCTGGGTGTCTGGTTCTCTGGGTTTCAGGGTCTCTGAGTCTCTGGGTCTCAGTTCGTCAGGGTCTCAGGGTCTCAGTTTTTCATTGTCTCAGTGTCTCAGTGTCTCAAGGTCTCTGGGTCTCTGCACCTTTGCGTCACTGGGTCTCTGGGTGCCTGTGTCACATTGTCTCAGTGTGTCACTGTGTCAGGGTCTCTGGGTCTCAGTGTCTCAGGGTCTCTGGATCTCTGGTTCACTGGCTCTCTTGGTCTGAGGGTCTCACTGTCTCTGTGTCTCAGGGCCTCTGGGTCTCTGTGTCTCTTGGTCTCAGTGTCTCAGAGTCTCAGGGTCTCAGGATCTCTGGGTCACTGCATATCTGTGTTTCAGTGTCTCAGGATCTCATGGTCTCTGGATGTCTGGTTCTCTGGGTCTCTTGGTCTGTTGATCTCACTGTCTCTGTATCTCAGAGTCTCTGTGTCTCTGGGTAACTGGCTTTCAGTGTCACAGCGTCTCAGGGTCTCTGGGTCACATTTTCTCATTGTCTCAGTGTCTCTGTGTCTCAGTGTCTCAGGGTCTCAGGGTCTCACTGTCTCAGTGTCTCTGGGTCTCTGTGTCTCAGGGACTCTGGATGTCTGGTTCTCTGGGTCTCTTGGTCTGTGGGTCTCACTGTCTCTGTGTCTCAGGGTCTCTGTTAAGCTGGTTCTCTGAGTCTCAGTTTCTCAGGGTCTCTGGGTCTCAGTGTCTCAGAGACTCAGGGTCTCAGGATCTCTGGGTCACTGCGTGTCTGTGTCGCAGTGTCTCAGGGTCTCTGGATGTCTGGATCTCTTGGTCTGTTGATCTCACTGTCTCTGTTTCTCAGACACTCTGTGCCTCTGAGTAACTGGGTCTCAGTGTCACAGTGTCTCAGTGTCTCAGGGTCTCAGTGTCTTAGGGTCTCAGTCTCTCAGTGTCTCTGTATCTTAGGGAATCAGGGTCTCAGAGTCTCACTGTCTCAGTGTCTCAGTGTTTCAGGGTCTCAGTGTCCCATTGTCTCAGGATCTCAAGGTCTCTGGGTCTCATGGTCCCTGCAAATCAGTGTCTCAGTGTCTCAGGTTCTCTGGGTCCCATGTTCACAGGGTCTCTGCATCTCTGGGTCTCTGGGTCTCAGGGTCTCAGCGTCTCCGGGTCTCAGTGTCTCAGAGTCTCAGTGCCTCATTTACTCAGGGTCTCAGAGTCTCAGTGTCTCGGTGTCTCAGAGACTTAGGATCTCAGTGTTTCACTTTCTCAAGGTCTCATGGTCTCAGGGTCTCAGTGCCACACTGTCTCAGTGGCTCTCTGTCTCAGGGTCTCAGTGTCTCAGTGTCTCAGGGTCTCAGGGTTTCAGGTTTGCAGTGTCTCAGTGTCAGAGGGTTTCAGTGTCTCAGTGTCTCAGCCTCTCTGGGTCTCAGGGTCTCTGGGTATCAGTGTCGCAGTGTCTCAGTGTCTCAGGGTGTCAGGGTCTCAGTGTCTCAGTTTCTCAGGTTCTATGGGTCTCAATGTCTCCATGCCTCAGGGTCTCTGGGTCTCGGGGTCTCTGTGACTCAGTGTCTCAGGTTCACAGTGTCTCGGTGTCTCAATGTCTCAATGTCTAAGTGTCTCAGGGTCTCAGGGTCTCAGTGTCTCAGGGTCTCCGGGTCTCTCGGTCTCAGTGTCTCAGGGTCTCCGGGTCTCTGGGTCTATGTGTCTTTGGGTCTCAGTGTCTCAGTTTCTCAGTGTCTCAGTGTCTCAGTGTCACAGGGTCTCAGTGTCTCAGTGTCTCAGGGTCTCTGGGTGTTTGGTTCTCTGGGTTTCAGGGTCTCTGAGTCTCTGGGTCTCAGTGTCAGAGGGTATCTGGAAACCTGGGTCTCAGTGTCTCTGGGTCTCTGGGTCTCTTCGTCTCAGCATCTCAGTGTCTCAGTGTCTCTGGGTCTCAGGGTTTCCATGTCTCATGGTCTCTGGGTCTCTGGGTCCCTAGGTCTCTGGGTCTCTGGGTCTCAGTGTCTCTGGGTCTCAGTGTTTCAATTTCTCAGGGTCTCTTTGTCTCTGGGTCTCAGTGTCTCAGTGTCTCTGGGTCACAGGGTCTCTTGGTCTGTGGGTCTCACTGTCTCTGGGACTCTGGGACTCTGGGTCACTGGGTCTCAGGGTCTCAGGGTCTCAATTTTTCATTGTCTCAGGGTCTCACGGTCTCTGGGTCTCTGTGCCTTTGCATCACTGGGTCTGTGGGTCTCTGTGTCACACTGTCTCAGTGTGTCACTGTGTCAGGGTCTCTGGGTCTCGTGGTCTCTCGGTCTCTGGGTCTCTGGGACTCTGGGTCACTGGGTCTCAGTGTCTCAGGGTCTCAGGGTCTCAGTGTCTCAGGGTCCCAGTGTCTCAGGGTCTCTGGGTCTCTAGTTCTCAGTGTCTCTGGGTATTGGGTCTCAGTTTCTCAAGGTCTCAGTGTCCCTGGGTCTCTGTGTCTCAGTGTCTAAGTGACTCAGGGTCTCTGGGTCTCTTGGCCTCAGTTTCTCAGGCTCTCAGGGCCTCTGGGTCTCAGTGTCTCAGGATCTCAGGGTCTCAAGGTCTCTGGGTCTCAGTGTCTCAGCTTCTCAGGGTCTCTGGGTCTCAGTGACTCAGTATCTCAGGTTCTCTGGGCCTCAGTGTCTCCGGTTCTCAGGGTCTCTCTGCTTCTCTGGGTCTCTGGGTCTCAGTGTCTCAGTGTCTCTGGGTCTCAGGGTTTCTGGGTCTCAGGTTCTCTGGGTCTCTGGGTCTCTGGTTCTCAGTGACTCAGTGTCTCTGGATCTCTGGGTCCCAGGGTCTCTGGGTCTCTGGTCTCAGTGTCTCAGTTTCTCAGTATCTCAGTGTCTCCGGGTCTCAGTGTCTCACGGTCTCAGTGTCTCAGGGTCTCAGTGTCTCAGTGTCTCAGGGTCTCTGGGTCACTTTGTCTCATTGTATCAGTCCCTCAGTGTCTCAGCGTCTCGGGCTCTCTGGATCTCAGGGTCTCTGTATCTCTGGTCTCAGTTTTTAATTGTCTCAGGGTCTCAGTGTCTCAGGGTCTCTGGGCCTCGGCGTCACTGGGTCTCTGGGTCTCCGTGTTTCTGGGATTCTGGGTCACTGGGTTTCAGTGTCTAAGGGTCTCTGGGTCTCAGTATCTCAGGATCTCTGGGTCTCAGGGTCTCAGTGTCTCTGGGTCTCAGTGTCTCAATTTCTCAGTGTCTCAGGGTCTCTGGGTCTCAGTGTTTCAGTGTCTCTGGGTCTCTGTGACTCAGTGTCTCAGTGTCTCTGGGTCTTAGTGTCTCTGGGTCTCTGGGTTACTAGGGCTCTGGGTCTCTGGTGTCATTGTCTCAGGGTCTCTGGGTCGGTGTGTGCCTCGGTCTCTGGGTCTCAGTTTCTCAGGGACTGAGGGTTTCTGAGTCTCTGAGTGTCAGTGTCTCTGTGTCACAGGGACTCAGGGTCTCAGTTTCTCAGGGTCTCTAGGTCTCGAGGCCTCTGGGTCTCTGTGTCTCAGAGTCTCTGGGTCTATGGTTCACTGGGCCTCTGGGTCTCAGGGCCTCTGGATCTCTGGGTCTCTGGTTCTCTAGGTCTCTGAGTCTCAATGTCTCAGTGTCTCCGGGTCTCTGGGTCTTGGTGCCTCAGTGTCTCAGGGCCTCAGGGTCTCAGGGTCTCTGTGTCTCAGGGCCTCTGTGTCTCTGGGTCTCAGGGTCTCAGTGTCTCAGTTTCTCAGGGTCTCGAGGTCTCAGGGTCTCTGGGTCTATGGTTCACTGGGTCTCTGGGACTCTGGGTCTCAGTGTCTTGGGGCCTCGGGTCTTTGGTTGTCTGGTTCTCTAGGTCTCTGAGTCTCAATGTCTCAGTGTCTCAGGGTCTCTGGGTCTCTGTGCCTCAGAGTCTCAGTGTCTCAGGGTCTCAGTGGCTCAGGGTCTCAGGGTCTCAGTGTCACAGGTTCTCTGCGTCCCTAGCTCTCACAGTCTCTGGGTCTCTGGGTCTCAATGTCTCAATCTCTCAGTGTCTCAGGGTCTCATGGTCTCAGTGTCTCAGGGTCTCTGGGTCTCTGGTCTCTGGGTCTCAGGGTCACTGGGTCTCTGGTTCTCAGTGTCTCAGTGTCTCAGAGCCTCTGTGTCTCTGGGTCTCATGGTCTCTGGGTCTAGGGCCTCAATGTCTCAGTTTCTCAGGGTCTCTTTGTCTCTGGGTCTCAGTGTCTCTGGGTATCTGGGTCTCAGTTTCTCAGGGTCTCAGTGTCCCTGGGTCATTGTGTCTCAGTATCTCAGTGACTGAAGCTCTCAGGGTCTCAGTGTCTCAAGGTCTCTGGGTCTCTGGGTCTCAGGGACTCAGGGTCTCAGTGTCACAGTGACTCAGGGTCTCAGGGTATCAGGGTATAAGGTTATCAGTGTGTCACTGTCTCTGGGTCTCTGGGTCTCTGTGTCTCAGTTTCTCAGTGACTCAGGGTCTCAGTGTTTCTTGGTCTCTGGGTCTCAGTGTTTCAGGTTCTCAGGGTGTCAGTGTATCAGTGTCTCAGTGTCTCAGTGTCTCAGGATTTCTGTGTCTAAGTGTCACAGTGTCTCAGGGTCTCACGGCCTCAGTGTCTCAGTGTCTCGGTGTCTCAGTGTCTCAGGTTCTCAGGGTGTCATGTATCAGCGTCTCATGGTCTCAGTGTCTCAGTGTCTCAGGGTCTCAGGGTCACTGGGTGTCTGGGCCTCAGGGTTTCTAGGTCTCAGGGTCTCTGGGTCTCAGTGTCTCAGGGTCTCAGGATTTCTGTGTCTCAGGGTCTCAGGGTCACTGGGTGTCTGGGCCTCAGAGTCTCTGGGTCTCTGGGTCTCAGGGTCTCAGTGTCTCAGGGTCGCTGGGTGTCTGGGCCTCAGGGTCTCAGGCTCTTAGGATTTCTATGTCTCAGTGTCACAGTGTGTCAGGGTCTCAGGGTCTCAGTGTCTCCGTGTCTCAGGGTCTCTGGGTCTCAGGGTGTCAGTGTACCGGTGTCTCATGGTCTCAGTGTCTCAGGGTCACTGGGTGTCTGGGCTTCAGGGTCTGTGGGTCTCAGTGTCTCAGGATTTTTGTGTCTCATTGTCACAGTGTCTCAGGGTCTCAGGGTCTCACGGTATCAGTGTCTCCGTGTCTTAGGGACTCAGGATCTCTGTGTCTCAGTGTCTCACGGTCTCTGGGTCTCAGTGTCACGAAGTCTCTGGGTCTCTGGGTCACTGGGTCTCTGGGTCTCAATGTCTCAGTATCTCAGGGTCTAGGGTCTCATGGTCCCTGGGTCTCTGTGTCTCTGTGTATTAGGGTCTGAGGGTCCAGTGTCTCACTGTCTCAGGGTCGCTGGGTCTATGTGTCTCAGTGTCTCAGGGTCTCCAGATCTCAGTTTCTCAGAGTCTCAGGGTCTCTGGGTCTCAGTGTATCTGAGTCTCTGGGCCTCAGTGTCTCAGGGACTCAGGATCTCTGTGTCTCAGTGTGTCAGGGACTCTACGTCTCTGGGTCCCAGTGCCTTAGGGTCTCTGTGTCTCTGGGTCACTGGATCTCTGGGTCTCTGGGTCTCTAGGTCTCAGTGTCTCAGGGCCTTTGGGTCTCAGGGTCTCTGGGTCTCTGTGTCTCAGTGTATTAGGGTTTCAGTGTCTCAGTGACTGAGGGTCTCTGGGTCTGAGGGTCTCAGTGTCTTTGTGTCTAAGTGTCTCAGGGTCTCAGTGTGTCAGGGACTCCGGGTCTCAGTGTCTCAGGGTCTCAGTGTCTCAGGGCCTCAGGACCACAGTGTCTCAGGTTCACAGTGTCTCAGTGTCCCAGGGTATCAGGGTCTCAGTGTCTCAGATTCTCAGGATCTCCGGGTCGCTGGGTCATTTTCTCAGGGTCTCGGGGTCTCTGTGTCTCAGTGTCTCAGGGTCTCAGTTTCTCATTTTCTCTGGGTCTCAGTGTCTCAGGTTCTCAGTGACTCAGGGTCTCAGTGTCTCAGCGTCTCAGGGTCTCAGTGTCTCTTGGTCTCTGGGTCTCAGGGTCTCAGTGTCTCAGATTCTCAGGGTGTCTGAGTCTCACGGTCTCAGTGTCCCATTGTCTCAGGGTCTCAGAGTCTCAGGGTCTCAGAGTCTCAGGGTCTCAGTGCCTCATGGTCTCAGGGTCTCTGGGTCTCACGGTCTCAGTGTCTCAATGTCTCAGGGTTTCAAGGTCTCAGTGTTGCAGTGTCTCAGGGTCTCAGTGTCTCAGGGTCTCAGGGTCTCAGGATCTCAGTGTCTCAGCGTCTCTGGGTCTCTGAGTCTCAGTGTCTCAGTGTCTCAGGGCCTCTGGTTCTCTGTGTCTCAGAGTCTGTGGGTTTCTGGATCTCAGTGTCTCAGGGTCTCAGTGTCTCAGGGTCTGTGGGTATCTGGGTCACTGGGTCTCAGGGTCTCAGTGTCTCAATGCCTCAGGGACTCAGGGTCTCAGTGTCGCAGTGTCTCAGTGTTTCAGTGTCTCAGTTTCTCAGGGTCTCTAGGTCTCAATGTCTCTGGGTCTCTGGGTCTCTGTGTCTCAGGGTCTCTGGGCCTATGGTTCACTGGGCCTCTGGGTCTCTGGGTCTCTGGATCTCTCGGCTTCTGGGTCTCAATGTCTCAGTGTCTCAGGTTCTCAGTGGCTCCGGGTCTCTGGGACTCTGGGTCTCTGTGCCTCAGTGTATCAGGGCCTCAGGGTCACAGAGTCTCAGTGTCTCAGGGTCTCAGAGTCTCAGTGGCTCAGGGGCTCAGGGCCACTGTGTCTTATTGTCTCAGTGCCTCAAGGTCTCAGGGTCTCAGTGGCTCAATGTCTCAGTGTCTCATTGTCTCAGGGTCTCTGTGTCTCAGGGTCTCTGGGTCTCAGTGTCTCAATGTCTCAGGATCTCAGGGTCTCAGTGTCGGAGTGGCTCAGTGTCTCAGGGTCTCAAGATCTCAGTGTCGCAGTGTCTCAGTGTCTCAGTGTCTCAGGGTCTCAGGGCCTCTCGGTCTCTGTGTCTCAGTGTCTCAGGGTCTCTGGGTCTCAGGGTCTCAGGCTCTCAGTGTCTCAGGTTCTCTGGGTTTAGTGTCTCAGTGTCTCAGTGTCTCTGTGTCTCAGTGTCTCAGTTTCTCTGGGTCTCTGGTTCTCAGTGTCTCATTGTCTCTGGGTCTCCGGGTTTCTGGGTCTCAGTATCTCAGGGTCTCAGTGTCTCAGTGTCTCAGAGTCTCAGGGTGTCTGGGTTTAGTGTCTCAGTGTCTCTGTGTCTCAGTGTCTCAGTTTCTCTGGGTCTCTGGTTCTCAGTGTCTCATTGTCTCTGGGTCTCTGGGTTTCTGAGTCTCAGTGTCTCAGGGTCTCTGGGTCTCAGGGTCTCAGGGTCTCTGGGTGTCTGGGTCTCTGGGACTCAGTGTATCTGGGTCTCAGAGTCTCCGGGTCTCCGGGTCTCAGTTCCTCAGGGTCTCAGTGTCTCTGGGTCACTGTATCTCATTGTATCAGTGCCTCAGGGTCTCAGCGTCGCAGGGTCTCTGGGTCTCCGTGTCTCACTGTCTCAGTGTGTCACTGTTTCAGGGTCACTGGGACCCCTGGTCTCTGTTTCTGGGACTCTGTGTTACTGGGTCTCAGTGTTTCAGGATCTCAGTGTCTCAGGGTCTCAGTGTCTCTGGGTCTCAGTGTCTCAATGTCTCAGGGTATCAGGGTCTCAGTGTCTCAGGGTCTCAGTGTCTCAGGGTCTCTGGGTCTCCAGGTCTCTGTTTCTCAGTGTCTCAGTGTCCAGGGTCTCTGAGTCTCATGGTCTCAGTGTCACAGGGTCTCATGGTCTCAGTGTCGCAGGGTCACTGGTCTCTGGGTCTCAGGGTGTCTGGGTCATTGGTTGTCCGTGTCTCTGGGTCTCAGGGTCTCAGTGTCTCAGGGTCTCTTGGTCTCACTGTCTCAGTGTCTCTGGGTACCTGGGTCTCTGTGTCTCAGGGTCTCAGTTTCCCTGTGTCTCAGTGTCTCAGTGACTCAGGTTCTCAGGGTCTCTGGGCCTCTGGGTCTCAGTGTCTCAGTGTCTCAAGGTCTCTGGGTCTCTTTGTCTCAGTGGCTCAGTGTCTCAGGGTCACAGGGTCTCTGGGTCTCTGTGTCTCTGGGTGTCTGTGTCTCCGGGTCTCAGTGTCTCTTGGTGTTTGGGTCTCTGGGTCTCAGTTCTCAGGGTCTCTGGGCCTCAGTGTCTCGGTGTCTCAGTGTCTCAGTGTCTCAGGTTCTCAAGGTCGCTGTGTATCAGTGTCTCAGGGTCTCAGTGTCTCAGGGTCTCAGTGTCTCAATGTCTCAGGGTATCAGGGTCTCAGTGTCTCAGGGTCTCTGGGTCTCAGTGTCTCAGGGTCTCTGTGACTCAGTGTCTCAGTGTCTCTGGGTCTCTGGAACTCAGTGTCTCCGTATCTCAGCGTCTCCGTGTCTCTGGGTCTCTGGGTCTCTGGGTTACTTGGTCTCTAGGTCTCAAGAACTCAGTGTCTCCGTATCTCAGTGTCCCAGGCTCTCCGGGTCTCTGGGTCACTATGTCTCAGTGTCTCTGAATCTCTGGGTCTCTGGGTCTCTGTGTCTCCGTGTCTCAGGGTTTCAGTGTCTCAGGGTATCTGGCTCTCTGTGTCTCAGTGTCTCAGGGTTTCAGTGTCTCAGGGTCTCTGGCTCTCTGTGTCTCAGTGTCTCTGAATCTCTGGGTCTCTGGGTCTCTGTGTCTCCGTGTCTCAGGGTTTCAGTGTCTCAGGGTATCTGGCTCTCTGTTTCTCAGTGTCTCAGGGTTTCAGTGTCTCAGGGTCTCTGGCTCTCTGTGTCTCAGTGTCTCTGAGTCTCTGGGTCTCAGTGTTTCAGTATCTCAGGGTCTCAGGTCCTCTTGGTCTCTGTGTTTCAGTGTCCCAGTGTCTCAGGGTCTCAAGGTCTCTGGGTCTCAGTGTCTCAGAATCTCTTGTTCTCTGGGTTTCTATGTCTCAGTGTCTCAGGGTCTCAGTGTCTCAGTGTCTCAGGGTCTGAAGGTTTCTGGGTCTCAGGGTCTCAGGTCTCCGGGTCACTGGGTCTCAGGGTCTCTGTGTCACTAGGTCTCTGTGTCTCAGTGACTCAGTGTCTCAGGGTCATTGGGTCCCTTAGTCTCTGTGTCTCAGTGTCTCGGTGTCTCAAGGTCTCAGGGTCTCCGAGACTCTTGGCCCCTGTGTCTCAGTGTCTCAGTGACTCAGGGTCTCTGGGTCTCAGTGTCTCAAAGTCTCAGTCTCTCAGTGTCTCAGGGTCTCTGGGTCTCTGGACTCTGTGTCTCAGTGTCTCAGGGTTTCAGTGTCTCAGGATCTCAACAGCTCAGTGTCTCAGGGTCTCAAGGACTCTCGCTCTCTGGGTCACTGGGTCTTTGTGTGTCAGTGTCTTCGTGTCTCTGGGTGCCTGTGTCTCAGTGTCTCAAGGTCTCAGGGTCTCTGAGTCTCTAGGTCCCTGTTTCTCAGTGTCTCAGTGACTCAGTCTCTCTGGGTCTCTGGGTCTCAGTGTCTCAGTGCCTCAGTGTCTCAGTGTCTCAAGGTCTCTGGGTCTCTGGGTCACTGGGTCTCAGGATCTCTGAGTCACTGGGTCTATGTGTCTCAGTGTCTCAGTGTCTCTGGGTCATTGGGTCTCTGGGTCTCTGTGTCTCAGTGTCGCAAGGTCACAGGGTCTCTGAGTCTCTGGGTCCCTGTGTTTCAGTGTCTCAGTGACTCAGGGTCTCTGGGTCTCTGTGTATCATTGTCTCTGGGTCTGTGGGTCTGTGGGTCTCTGGGTCTCAGTGTCTCAAAGTCTCAGTCTCTCAGTGTCTCCGGGTCTCTGGGTCTCAGTGTCTCAGTGTCTCAGGGTTTCAGTGTCTCAGGCTCTCTGGGTCTGTATGTCCTGGTGTCTCAGTGTCTCTGGATCTGAGTGTCTCAGGGTCTCCGGGTCTCAGGGTCTCTTAGTCTCCTGGTCACTGGGTCTCAGTACCTCAGTGTCTCAGGTTCTCTGAGTCTCTGGGTCCCTGTGTCTGAGTGCCTCAGTGACTCAGAGTCTCTGGGTCACTGGGTCTCAGTGTCTCAATGGCTCTGGGTCTCTGGGTCTCAGTGTCTCAAAATCTCTGTCCCTCAGTGTCTCAGGGTCTATGGGTGTCTGGGTCTCTGGACTCTGTCTCAGTGTCTCAGTGTTTCAGTGTCTCAGTGTCTCAGGGTATCAAGTTCTCTCAGTCTCTGGGTCACTGAGTCTCAGGGTCTCTGGGACACTGGGTCTATGTGTCTCCGTGTCTTAATGTCTCAGGGTCATTGGGTCTCTGGGTGTCTGTGTCTCAGTGTCTCAAGGTCTCAGGGTCTCTGAATCTCTGGGTCCCTGTTTCTCAGTGTCTCAGTGACTCAGAGTCTCTGGGTCCCTATTTTTCAGTGTCTCAAAGTCTCAGTCTCTCAGTGTCTCAGGGCCTCTGGGTCTATGGGTCTCAGTGTCTCATGTCTCAGGGTCTCAGTGTCTCAGTGTCTCAGGGTCTCAAGGTCTCTGGGTCTCTGGGTCACTGGGTCTCAGGATCTCTGGGTCACTGGGTCTATGTGTCTCAGTGTCTCAGGGACATTGAGTCTCTGGGCCTCTGTGTCTCAGTGTCTCAGTGTCTCAAGGTCTCAGGGTCTCTGAGTCTCTGTGTCCCTGTGTCTCAGTGTCTATGTGACTCTGGGTCTCTGTGTCTCAGTGTCTCTGGATCTGTGGGTCTCTGGGTTTCAGTGTCTCAAAGTTTTAGTTTCTCTGTGTCTCCAGGTCTCTGGGTCTCTGGTTCTCTGTGTCTCAGGGTTTCAGTGTCTCAGGATCTCTGTGTCTCTGTGTCCCAGTGTCTCTGTGTCTCTGGGTCACAGTGTCTCAGGGTCTCTAAGTCTCTGGGTCTCAGTGTCTCAGGGTCTCAGCGTCTCTCGGTCTCTGAGTCTCTGTGTCTCAGGGTCTCTGGGTCTTTGTGTCTCAGTGTCTCTGTGCCCCTGGATCTCTGGTTTTCTGGGTCTTTTGGTCTCTGGGTCACTGTGTCACAGATACACTGGGCCTCTTGGTCACAGTGTCTCCGGGGCTCAGGGTCTCTGGGTCTCGGTGTCTCTGGGTCTCATTTTACAATGTCTCAGTGCCTCAGGGTCTCAATGTCTCAGTGTCTCAGGGTCTCGTCGTGTCGGGGTCTCTGGGTCTCTGAGTCTCAGTGTCTCAGGGTCTCGTGGTCTTGGGTCCTTGGGTCTCTGAGTCTCAGTGTCTCAGGGTCTCTGGGTCACTGGGTCACAGGGTCTCTGGGTCTCTGGGTCACAGGGTCTCAGTGTCTCAGGGTCTCTGGGTCTCAGTATCTCTGGGTCTCTTGGTCTCTGCGTTTCATTTTCTCAGGGTCTCTGCCTCTCTGGTCTCAGTGTCTCAGGGTCTCTGAGCCTCTGTGTCTCTGTGTCTCAGGGTTTCAGGTTATCTGGGTCTCTGAGACTCAAGGTCTCAGCGACTCACGGTGTCTGGCTCCCTTCGGTCTCAGTGTCTCAGGGTCTCTGGGTCACTGGGACTCTGGGTCTCAGGGTCTCTGGGTCTCTGTGTCTTTTTGTCTCTGGGTCTCTGTGTCTCAGTGTCTCAATGTCTCAGGGTCTCTGGGTCTTTGGGACTCAATGTCTCAGTGTCTGAATGTCTCAGGGTCTCTGGGTATCTCGGCCTCAGTGTCTCAGGGTCTCAGTGTCCAAATGTCTCAGGGTCTCTGGGTCTCTGTGTCTCAGTGTCTTAGTGTCCCAATATCTCAGCATTTCTGGGTCTCTGGCTCTCTGTGTCTCAATGTATCTGGGTCTCTGGGTCTCTGTGCCTCAGTGTCTCAGGGTCTCAGTGTCTCAGTTTCTGAATGTCTCATGGTCTTCGGGTCTCAGGGTCTCTGTGTCTCAGTGTCTCAATGTATCAGGGTCTCTGGGACTCAGGGTCATTTGGTCTCTGGGTCTCTGTGTCACAGTGTCACAGTGTCTCAATGTCTCAATGTCTTAGTGTCTCAGTGTCTCAATGTCTCAGGGTCTCTGGGTCTCAGTGTCTCAATGTATCAGGGTCTCTGGGACTCAGGGTCATTTGGTCTCTGGGTCTCTGTGTCACAGTGTCACACTGTCTCAGTGTCTCAGTGTCTCAATGTCTCAGGGTCTCTGGGTCTCAGTGTCTCAATGTCTCAGGGTCTCTGGGTCTCAGTGTCTCAGTATCTCAATGTCTCAGGGTCTCTGGGTCTCAGTGTCTCAATGTCTCAGGGTCTCTGGGTCTCAAGATCTCTGGCTCTCTGGGTCTCTGTGTCTCTGTGTCTCAGTGTCTCAATGTCTCAGGATCTCTGGGTCTCAGTATCTCAATGTATCAGGTTCTCTGGGCCTCAAGATCTCTGGGTCTCTGTGTCTCAGTGTCTCAATGTCTCAGGGTCTCTGGGTCTCAGTATCTCAATGTATCAGGGTCTCTGGGTCTCAAGATCTCTGGCTCTCTGTGTCTCTGTGTCTCAGTGTCTCAATGTCTCAGGGTCTCTGGGTCTCAAGATCTCTGGCTCTCTGGGTCTCTGTGTCTCAGTGTCTCAATGTCTCAGGGTCTCTGGGTCTCAGGACCTCTGTGTCTCTGGGTCTCTGAGTCTCAGTGTCTCTGACAAACTGAGACACAAAGACCCAGAGAAACCCAGACCCTGAGACCCAGAGACACTGACACATTGAGACACTGAGATACAGAGACCCAGAGACATTGAGACACAGAGGCACAGAGAGCCAGAGAACCAGAGACCCAGAGACGGTGAGACACTGAGACACTGAGATACAGAGACACTGAGACCCAGAGAACCAGAGACCATGAGACACTGAGACACAGAGACCCAGAGGCACTGAGACACAGAGACCCTGAGACACAGAGACACAGAGACCCTGAGACGAGAAGTCCTGAGACATTGAGAAACAGAGACCGAGAGAGCAAGAGAACCAGACAACCTGAGACAAAAGAGACCCAGAGACACAGAGACACTGAGGCTCTGAGGCACAGAGACCCAGAGACAGTGAGACTCTGAGATTCTGAGACAATGAGACACTGAGACACAGAGAAACTGAGACACTGAGTCACAGAGACACAGAGACACAGAGACTGGAGGAACTGTGGCACAGAGACAGTGAGGCACAGGAAAACTGAGACACTGAGACACAGTGACGCAGAGAGACTGAGTCACAGAGACAAAGAGACACTGGGACACAGAGACACAGAGACTCTGAGAAACTGAGATACTGAGACGCAGAGACACTGAGACACTGAGACACAGAGACCCTGAGACACTGAGACACAGAGGCACAGAGACACAGAGACATTGCAACACTGAGACACTGAGACACAGAGACATTGCGGCTCTGAGACACGGAGACACAGAGACACTGAGACACCGTGACACAGAGACATTGAGAGTCTGAGACACTGAGACAATGAGACTCTGAGACACTGAGACACTGGGACTCTGATACACTGAGACACTGAAACACTGAGACGCAGAGACACAGAGACACTGAGACTCTGAGACACTGAGAAACAGAGACACTGAGAAACAGAGACTCTGAGACACGGAGACACTGAGACACTGAAACACTGAAACACTGAGATGCAGAGACAGTGAGACTCTGAGACACTGAGACACAGAGAATCAGATAAGCTGAGACACTGAGACACTGAGACCCAGAGACATTGCGGCTCTGAGACACGGAGACACAGAGACACTGAGAGACTGTGACACAGAGACATTGAGAGTCTGAGACACTGAGAAACAGACTCTGAGACACTGGGACTCTGATACACTGAGACACTGAAACACTGAGACGCAGAGACACAGAAACACTGAGACTCTGAGACACTGAGAAACAGAGACACTGAGAAACAGAGACTCTGAGACACGGAGACACTGACACACTGAAACACTGAGATGCAGAGACAGTGAGACTCTGAGACACTGAGACACTGAGACACAGAGAATCAGATAAGCTGAGACACTGAGACCCAGAGACTCTGAGACACTGAGACACTGGGACACAGAGACACAGAGACTCTGAGACACAGAGACACTGGGACACAGGGAAACTGAGACATAGAGACACAGAGACTCTGAGACACTGAGATACTGAGACACTGAGGCACAGAGACACTGAGACATTGAGACTCTGAGACACTGAGACACAGAGACACTGAGACACTGAGACACAGAGACAGAGAGACATTGTGACACTGAGACGCAGAGACACAGAGACATTGTGACACTGAGACGCAGAGACACAGAGACATTGAGACTCTGAGACACTGAGACACTGATAAACAGAGACACAGAGACACTGAGACTCTGAGACACTGATACAGACACACAGAGAAACTGAGACACAGAGACACAGAGACTCTGAGATACTGAGGCACTGAGGCACAGAGACACTAAGACATTGAGACTCTGAGACACTGAGGCACAGAGACACTGAAACACTGAGACACAGAGACATTGAGACTCAGAGACACTGAGGCACAGAGACACTGAGACAGGGAGACACCGAGGGTCTGAGACAATGAAACACAGAGACACCGAGGGTCTGAGACAATGAAACACAGAGACACAGAGACATTGAGTTTCAGAGACACTGAGACACTGAGGCACAGAGACACTGAGAAACAGAGATACAGAGACACGAAGACACAGCAACACTGAGACACAGAGACACAGAGACACAGAGACACAGAGTGCCAGAAACATTGAGACCCTGAGGCACTGAGACAAAGAGACACTGAGACATTGAGACACTGAGACACAGAGGCACTGAGACACAGAGACACAGAGACACAGAGGCATAGATACACAGAGAAACTGAGACACTGAGACACTGAGAGATGAAGACACTGAGAAACAGAGACACAGAGACACTGAGACTCTGAGACACTCAGACACTGAGACAGAGACACACTGAAACACAGAGGCTCAGAGCCTCTGAAACACTGAGACCCTGATACACAGAGACCCAGAAACACAGAGACAATGACACTCTGAGAGACAGACACAGAGACACTGAGACACAGAGACACTGAGACACAGAGACAGAGCACACTGAGACCCTGATACACTGAGTCACTGAAAAACTGAGACACAGAGACACAAGGACACTGAGACTCTGAGACACTGACACACTGAGACACAGAGGCATTGAAAACCAGAGACACTGAGTAACAGAGACACTGAGACTCTGAGACACTGAGACAATGAGACGCAGAGACACAGAGGCACTGAGACACAGAGACACTGAGACCTTGAGACACTGAGCCACTGAGACCCGGAGTCCCAGAGACACTGAGTCCCAGATACCCAGAGACGCAGAGAACCTGTGACCATGGGACCCAGAGAACCTGAGACCCTGAGACCCAGAGACCTAGAGACCCACAGTCCCAAAGACCCAAAGACACAGTGACACTGAGAATCAGAGACACTGAGACACAGAGACACTGAGACCCAGACACCCTGAGACACTGAGACCTAGAGACCCAGAGACAGTGAGATCCAGAGAGCCAAGGACACTGAGACCCAGAGACACAGAAACACTGAGACCATGAGACCCTGAGACACTGAAACACTGAGAACCAGAGACACAGAGACCCTGAGACCATGAGACCCTGAGACCATGAGACCCTGAGACCCAGGAACCCTGAGACACTGAGACACTGAGACACTGAGAACCAGAGACACAGAGACACTGAGACCCTGAGACCCAGCGACCTTGAGACGCAGAAACCCTGAGACCCAGAGACACTGAGTCCCAGAGACCCAGAGACGCAGAGAACCTGTTACCATGGGACCCAGAGAACCTGAGACACTGAGACATTGATTCCCTGGGACCCTGAGACCCAGAGACCCAGAGCCCCTGAGAAACTGGGATCCTGAGACACGGAGACCCAGAGACCCTGAGACAAAGAGACCCTGAGACCCTGAGACCCTGAGACACAGAGACCCAGAGGCCCACAGTCCCAGAGACCCAAAGACACAATGACATTGAGACCCAGGGACCCTGAGACACTGAGGCACAGAGACACTGAGACCCAGACACCCTGAGACACTGAGAACCAGAGACCCAGAGACACTGATATCCAGAGAGCCAGAGACACTGAGACCCAGAGACACAGAGACACTGAGAACCAGAGACCCAGAGACCCTGAGACACGGAAAACCTGAGACCCAGACACCCTGAGACCCAGAGACACAGAAACACTGAGACACAGAGACACTGAGACCCTGAGACCCAAAGGCACTGAGACCCATTGACCCAGACACGCTGAGACCCAGAGACCAGGGACCCTGAAACCCTGAGACACTGAGACCATGAGACCCTGAGACACTGAGATGCAGAGACCCAGAGGCTCTGAGACCCAGGGACCCAGAGGCCCTGTGACACTGAGACACTGAAACTCTGAGACCCTGAGAAACTGAGAGAATGAGACCCAGTGTCCCAGAGACCCAGAGACTCTGAGACCCAGGCACCCAGAGACCCAGAGACCCTGAGACACTGAGACACTGAGACCCTGAGACACTGAGACCATGAGACCCTGAGACACTGAGGCCTAGAGACCCAGAGACGCAGAGACCCTGTGACCATGGGACCCAGAGAACCTGAGACACTGAGACACTGATTCCCTGGGACCCTGAGGCACTGAGACCCAGAGCCCCTGAAACCCTGAGACCCTGAGACACAGAGACACTGAGACCCAGAGACCCTGAGACCCTGAAACCCTGACATCCTGAGACACTGAGACCCAGAGACCCTGAGACACTGAAACACTGAGACCCAGAGACACTGAGACCCAGAGGCCCACAGTCCCACAGACACGAAGACACAGTGACACTGAGACCCAGGGACCCTGAGACACTGAGACACTGAGACCCAGAGACCCTGTGACACTGAGACCCAGAGACACTGAGATCCAGAGAGCCAGAGACACTGAGACCGAGAGGCCCAGAGACACAGAGATCCTGAGACTCTGAGACTCTGAGACACTGAGACACTGAGAACCAGAGACACAGAGACCCTGAGATCCTGAGACCCAGAAACCCTGAGATCCAGAGACCCTGAGACCCAGAGACCCTGAGACGCAGAAACCTTGAGACCCTGAGACGCTGAGACACTGAGACCCAGAGATGCAGAGACACAGAGACCCTGATACCCAGAGACCCAGAGACACTGAGACCCTGAGACACTGAGACACTGCGACAGTGAGACACTGAGACTCTGAGACCCTGAGACCTTGAGAAAATGAGATATTGAGGTCCTGAGCCCCTGACTCACTGAGACTTTGAGACTCTGAGACCCTGAGACGATAAGACACTGAGACCCTGAGACCTGAGACACTGAGACCTGGAGACCCTGAGACACTGAGACCCAGAGACCCAGAGACGCAGAGACCCTGTGAACCTGTGACCCAGTGAATCTGAGACACTGAGACCTTGATACCCCGGGTCCCTGAGACCCGGAGCCCCTGTGACCCTGAGACCATGAGACACTGAGACTGAGACCCTGAGACAGAGACTGAGACCCAGAGACCCAGAGACCCTGAGACGCTGAGACACTGAGAAACTGAGACCCTGAGACACTGAGACACGGAGACCCTGAGACCCAGAAAACCAGAAGCCCACAGTCTCACTGACACAAAGACACAGAGACACTGAGACACAGAGACACTGTCACCCAGAGACCCTGAGACACTGAGACCCAGAGACCCTAAGACCCAGAGCCCCTGAGACACTGAGACACTGAGACCCAGAGACCCAGACACTCTGAGACCCTGAGACACTGAGACACTGAAAAACTGGGGCCCAGAGACTCAGAGGCCCACAGTCCCAGAGACCCAAAGACACGGAGACACTGAGACCCAAAGACACTGAGACACAGAGACCCAGAGACACTGAGATCCAGAGAGCCAGAGACACTGAGACACAGAGACCCTGAGACCCAGGGACCGTGAGACACTGAGAACCAGAGACAAAGAGACCGTGAGACCCAGAGACCCTGACACCCAGAGACCCTGAGATGCAGAAACCCTGAGACCCAGAGACACTGAGACCCTGAGACCCAAAGACACTGAGACCCATTGACCCAGACACCCTGAGACCCAGAGACCAGAGACCCAGAGACCCTGACACACTGAGACCATGAGACACTGAGATGCAGAGACCCACAGATTCTCAGACCCAGGGACCCAGAGACCCTGTGACACTGACACACTGAAACTCTGAGACAGAGAGACATTGAGACCCTGAGACACTGAGAGCTGAGACTCTGAGACCCTGAGACACTGAAACACAGAGAGACTGAGACCCTGAGACACTGAGACCCTTAGACAGTGATACACTGAGACCCAGAGACCCTGAGACACTGAGACCCTGAGACACAGAGACCCTGAGACACTGAGACCCTGAGACCCTGAGACACAGAGACCCTGAGACACTGAGATCCTGAGACACTGAAACTCTGAGTCCCTGAGACTCTGAGACATTGAGGCACTGAGACAATGTGACCATGAGACCCTGAGACACTGAGACCCAGAGACCATGAGAAAATGAGACACTGAGACCCTGAGACTCTGAGACTCTGTGACCCTGAGACACTGAGACCCTGAGACGCTGAGACACAGAGACCCTGAG
>NW_027650392.1:0-91868 GCF_965287045.1 Carcharhinus amblyrhynchos
ACACTGAGACACTGAGACGCGGAGACGCAGAGACACTGAGACGCAGAGACACTGAGACACTGAGACGCAGAGAAACTGAGACGCAGAGACACGGAGACAGAGACGCGGAGACGCAGAGACACTGAGACGCAGAGACACTGAGACACTGAGACACTGAGACGCAGAGACACTGAGACGCAGAGACACTGAGACGCAGAGACACTGAGACACTGAGACGCGGAGACGCAGAGACACTGAGACGCAGAGACACTGAGACGCAGAGACACTGAGACGCGGAGACGCAGAGACACTGAGACACTGAGACGCAGAGACACTGAGACGCAGAGACACTGAGACACAGAGACGCGGAGACGCAGAGACACTGAGACGCAGAGACACTGAGACCTTGAGACGCGGAGACGCAGAGACACTGAGACGCAGAGACACTGAGACGCAGAGACACTGAGACACTGAGACGCGGAGACGCAGAGACACTGAGACGCAGAGACACTGAGACGCAGAGACACTGAGACGCAGAGACACTGAGACACTGAGACGCGGAGACGCAGAGACACTGAGACACAGAGACAATGAGACACTGAGACGCGGAGACGCAGAGACACTGAGACGCAGAGACACTGAGACGCAGAGACACTGAGACGCAGAGACACTGAGACACTGAGACGCGGAGACGCAGAGACACTGAGACACAGAGACACTGAGACACTGAGACGCGGAGACGCAGAGACACTGAGACGCAGAGACACTGAGACGCAGAGACACTGAGACGCAGAGACACTGAGACACTGAGACGCGGAGACGCGGAGACGCAGAGACACTGAGACACAGAGACGCTGAGACACTGAGACGCGGAGACGCAGAGACACTGAGACGCAGAGACACTGAGACACTGAGACGCGGAGACGCAGAGACACTGAGACGCAGAGACACTGAGACACTGAGACACTGAGACGCAGAGACACTGACACGCAGAGACACTGAGACACTGAGACGCGGAGACGCAGAGACACTGAGACGCAGAGACACTGAGACACTGAGACGCGGAGACGCAGAGACACTGAGACGCAGAGACACTGAGACGCGGAGACGCAGAGACACTGAGACGCAGAGACACTGAGACACTGAGACGCGGAGACGCAGAGACACTGAGACGCAGAGACACTGAGACACTGAGACGCGGAGACGCAGAGACACTGAGACGCAGAGACACTGAGACGCAGAGACACTGAGACACTGAGACGCGGAGACGCAGAGACACTGAGACGCAGAGACACTGAGACGCAGACACACTGAGACACTGAGACACTGAGACGCAGAGACACTGAGACGCAGAGACACTGAGACACTGAGACGCGGAGACGCAGAGACACTGAGACGCAGAGACACTGAGACCTTGAGACGCGGAGACGCAGAGACACTGAGACGCAGAGACACTGAGACGCAGAGACACTGAGACACTGAGACGCGGAGACGCAGAGACACTGAGACGCAGAGACACTGAGACGCAGAGACACTGAGACACTGAGACGCGGAGACGCAGAGACACTGAGACACAGAGACAATGAGACACTGAGACGCGGAGACGCAGAGACACTGAGACGCAGAGACACTGAGACACTGAGACGCTGAGACACTGAGACGCAGAGACACTGAGACACTGAGACACTGAGACGCAGAGACACTGACACGCAGAGACACTGAGACACTGAGACGCGGAGACGCAGAGACACTGAGACGCAGAGACACTGAGACACTGAGACGCGGAGACGCAGAGACACTGAGACGCAGAGACACTGAGACGCAGAGACATTGAGACACTGAGACGCAGAGACACTGAGACACTGAGACGCGGAGACGCAGAGACACTGAGACACTGAGACGCAGAGACACTGAGACACTGAGACGCGGAGACGCAGAGACACTGAGACGCAGAGACACTGAGACACTGAGACGCGGAGTCGCAGAGACACTGAGACGCAGAGACACTGAGACGCAGAGACACTGAGACACTGAGACGCGGAGACGCAGAGACACTGAGACGCAGAGACACTGAGACACTGAGACGCGGAGACGCAGAGACACTGAGACGCAGAGACACTGAGACGCAGAGACACTGAGACACTGAGACGCGGAGACGCAGAGACACTGAGACACAGAGACACTGAGACACTGAGACGTGGAGACGCAGAGACACTGAGACGCAGAGACACTGAGACGCAGACACACTGAGACACTGAGACACTGAGACGCAGAGACACTGAGACGCAGAGACACTGAGACACTGAGACGCGGAGACGCAGAGACACTGAGACGCAGAGACACTGAGACCTTGAGACGCGGAGACGCAGAGACACTGAGACGCAGAGACACTGAGACGCAGAGACACTGAGACACTGAGACGCGGAGACGCAGAGACACTGAGACGCAGAGACACTGAGACGCAGAGACACTGAGACACTGAGACGCGGAGACGCAGAGACACTGAGACACAGAGACAATGAGACACTGAGACGCGGAGACGCAGAGACACTGAGACGCAGAGACACTGAGACACTGAGACGCTGAGACACTGAGACGCAGAGACACTGAGACACTGAGACACTGAGACGCAGAGACACTGACACGCAGAGACACTGAGACACTGAGACGCGGAGACGCAGAGACACTGAGACGCAGAGACACTGAGACACTGAGACGCGGAGACGCAGAGACACTGAGACGCAGAGACACTGAGACGCAGAGACATTGAGACACTGAGACGCAGAGACACTGAGACACTGAGACGCGGAGACGCAGAGACACTGAGACGCAGAGACACTGAGACGCAGAGACACTGAGACACTGAGACGCAGAGACACTGAGACACTGAGACGCGGAGACGCAGAGACACTGAGACGCAGAGACACTGAGACACTGAGACGCGGAGACGCAGAGACACTGAGACGCAGAGACACTGAGACGCAGAGACACTGAGACACTGAGACGCGGAGACGCAGAGACACTGAGACACAGAGACACTGAGACACTGAGACGTGGAGACGCAGAGACACTGAGACGCAGAGACACTGAGACACTGAGACGCGGAGACGCAGAGACACTGAGACGCAGAGACACTGAGACACTGAGACGCAGAGAAACTGAGACGCAGAGACACTGAGACAGAGACGCGGAGACGCAGAGACACTGAGACGCAGAGACACTGAGACACTGAGACACTGAGACGCAGAGACACTGAGACGCAGAGACACTGAGACGCAGAGACACTGAGACACTGAGACGCGGAGACGCAGAGACACTGAGACGCAGAGACACTGAGACGCAGAGACACTGAGACGCGGAGACGCAGAGACACTGAGACACTGAGACGCAGAGACACTGAGACGCAGAGACACTGAGACACTGAGACGCGGAGACGAAGAGACACTGAGACGCAGAGACACTGAGACCTTGAGACGCGGAGACGCAGAGACACTGAGACGCAGAGACACTGAGACACTGAGACGCGGAGACGCAGAGACACTGAGACGCAGAGACACTGAGACGCAGAGACACTGAGACACTGAGACGCGGAGACGCGGAGACGCAGAGACACTGAGACACAGAGACGCTGAGACACTGAGACGCGGAGACGCAGAGACACTGAGACGCAGAGACACTGAGACACTGAGACGCGGAGACGCAGAGACACTGAGACGCAGAGACACTGAGACACTGAGACACTGAGACGCAGAGACACTGACACGCAGAGACACTGAGACACTGAGACGCGGAGACGCAGAGACACTGAGACGCAGAGACACTGAGACACTGAGACGCGGAGACGCAGAGACACTGAGACGCAGAGACACTGAGACGCGGAGACGCAGAGACACTGAGACGCAGAGACACTGAGACACTGAGACGCGGAGACGCAGAGACACTGAGACGCAGAGACACTGAGACACTGAGACGCGGAGACGCAGAGACACTGAGACGCAGAGACACTGAGACGCAGAGACACTGAGACGCGGAGACGCAGAGACACTGAGACGCAGAGACACTGAGACGCAGAGACACTGAGACGCAGACACACTGAGACACTGAGACGCCGAGACGCAGAGACACTGAGACACAGAGACACTGAGACACTGAGACGCGGAGACGCAGAGACACTGAGACGCAGAGACACTGAGACACTGAGACGCAGAGAAACTGAGACGCAGAGACACTGAGACAGAGACGCGGAGACGCAGAGACACTGAGACGCAGAGACACTGAGACACTGAGACACTGAGACGCAGAGACACTGAGACGCAGAGACACTGAGACGCAGAGACACTGAGACACTGAGACGCGGAGACGCAGAGACACTGAGACGCAGAGACACTGAGACGCAGAGACACTGAGACGCGGAGACGCAGAGACACTGAGACACTGAGACGCAGAGACACTGAGACGCAGAGACACTGAGACACTGAGACGCGGAGACGAAGAGACACTGAGACGCAGAGACACTGAGACCTTGAGACGCGGAGACGCAGAGACACTGAGACGCAGAGACACTGAGACGCAGAGACACTGAGACACTGAGACGCGGAGACGCAGAGACACTGAGACGCAGAGACACTGAGACGCAGAGACACTGAGACACTGAGACGCGGAGACGCGGAGACGCAGAGACACTGAGACACAGAGACGCTGAGACACTGAGACGCGGAGACGCAGAGACACTGAGACGCAGAGACACTGAGACACTGAGACGCGGAGACGCAGAGACACTGAGACGCAGAGACACTGAGACACTGAGACACTGAGACGCAGAGACACTGACACGCAGAGACACTGAGACACTGAGACGCGGAGACGCAGAGACACTGAGACGCAGAGACACTGAGACACTGAGACGCGGAGACGCAGAGACACTGAGACGCAGAGACACTGAGACGCGGAGACGCAGAGACACTGAGACGCAGAGACACTGAGACACTGAGACGCGGAGACGCAGAGACACTGAGACGCAGAGACACTGAGACACTGAGACGCGGAGACGCAGAGACACTGAGACGCAGAGACACTGAGACGCAGAGACACTGAGACGCGGAGACGCAGAGACACTGAGACGCAGAGACACTGAGACGCAGAGACACTGAGACGCAGACACACTGAGACACTGAGACGCCGAGACGCAGAGACACTGAGACACAGAGACACTGAGACACTGAGACGCGGAGACGCGGAGACGCAGAGACCCTGAGACGCAGAGACACTGAGACGCGGAGACACAGAGACACTGAGACGCAGAGACACTGAGACGCGGAGACGCAGAGACACTGAGACGCAGAGACACTGAGACGCAGAGACGCGGAGACACTGAGACGCAGAGACACTGAGACACTGAGACGCGGAGACGCAGAGACACTGAGACACTGAGACGCAGAGACACTGAGACACTGAGACGCGGAGACGCAGAGACACTGAGACGCAGAGACACTGAGACGCAGAGACACTGAGACACTGAGACGCGGAGACGCAGAGACACTGAGACACAGAGACACTGAGACACTGAGACGTGGAGACGCAGAGACACTGAGACGCAGAGACACTGAGACACTGAGACGCGGAGACGCAGAGACACTGAGACGCACAGACACTGAGACACTGAGACACTGAGACGCAGAGAAACTGAGACGCAGAGACACTGAGACAGAGACGCGGAGACGCAGAGACACTGAGACGCATAGACACTGAGACACTGAGACACTGAGACGCAGAGACACTGAGACGCAGAGACACTGA
This sequence comes from Carcharhinus amblyrhynchos, assembly GCF_965287045.1. Taxonomy (NCBI): domain Eukaryota; kingdom Metazoa; phylum Chordata; class Chondrichthyes; order Carcharhiniformes; family Carcharhinidae; genus Carcharhinus; species Carcharhinus amblyrhynchos. The sequence continues at coordinate 5,776 of NW_027650392.1, forward strand.
GACGCAGAGACACTGAGACACTGAGACGCGGAGCCGCAGAGACACTGAGACGCAGAGACACTGAGACGCAGAGACACTGAGACGCGGAGACGCAGAGACACTGAGACACTGAGACGCAGAGACACTGAGACGCAGAGACACTGAGACACTGAGACGCGGAGACGCGGAGACGCAGAGACACTGAGACGCAGAGACACTGAGACACTGAGACGCGGAGACGCAGAGACACTGAGACGCAGAGACACTGAGACGCAGAGACACTGAGACACTGAGACGCGGAGACGCAGAGACACTGAGACACAGAGACAATGAGACACTGAGACGCGGAGACGCAGTGACACTGAGACGCAGAGACACTGAGACGCAGAGACACTGAGACGCAGAGACACTGAGACACTGAGACGCGGAGACGCAGAGACACTGAGACGCAGAGACACTGAGACACTGAGACGCGGAGACGCAGAGACACTGAGACGCAGAGACACTGAGACGCAGAGACACTGAGACGCGGAGACGCAGAGACACTGAGACACTGAGACGCAGAGACACTGAGACGCAGAGACACTGAGACACTGAGACGCGGAGACGAAGAGACACTGAGACGCAGAGACACTGAGACCTTGAGACGCGGAGACGCAGAGACACTGAGACGCAGAGACACTGAGACGCAGAGACACTGAGACACTGAGACGCGGAGACGCAGAGACACTGAGACGCAGAGACACTGAGACGCAGAGACACTGAGACGCTGAGACGCGGAGACGCGGAGACGCAGAGACACTGAGACACAGAGACGCTGAGACACTGAGACGCGGAGACGCAGAGACACTGAGACGCAGAGACACTGAGACACTGAGACGCGGAGACGCAGAGACACTGAGACGCAGAGACACTGAGACACTGAGACACTGAGACGCAGAGACACTGACACGCAGAGACACTGAGACACTGAGACGCGGAGACGCAGAGACACTGAGACGCAGAGACACTGAGACACTGAGACGCGGAGACGCAGAGACACTGAGACGCAGAGACACTGAGACGCGGAGACGCAGAGACACTGAGACGCAGAGACACTGAGACACTGAGACGCGGAGACGCAGAGACACTGAGACGCAGAGACACTGAGACACTGAGACGCGGAGACGCAGAGACACTGAGACGCAGAGACACTGAGACGCAGAGACACTGAGACGCGGAGACGCAGAGACACTGAGACGCAGAGACACTGAGACGCAGAGACACTGAGACGCAGACACACTGAGACACTGAGACGCCGAGACGCAGAGACACTGAGACACAGAGACACTGAGACACTGAGACGCGGAGACGCAGAGACACTGAGACGCAGAGACACTGAGACACTGAGACGCAGAGAAACTGAGACGCAGAGACACTGAGACAGAGACGCGGAGACGCAGAGACACTGAGACGCAGAGACACTGAGACACTGAGACACTGAGACGCAGAGACACTGAGACGCAGAGACACTGAGACGCAGAGACACTGAGACACTGAGACGCGGAGACGCAGAGACACTGAGACGCAGAGACACTGAGACGCAGAGACACTGAGACGCGGAGACGCAGAGACACTGAGACACTGAGACGCAGAGACACTGAGACGCAGAGACACTGAGACACTGAGACGCGGAGACGAAGAGACACTGAGACGCAGAGACACTGAGACCTTGAGACGCGGAGACGCAGAGACACTGAGACGCAGAGACACTGAGACGCAGAGACACTGAGACACTGAGACGCGGAGACGCAGAGACACTGAGACGCAGAGACACTGAGACGCAGAGACACTGAGACACTGAGACGCGGAGACGCGGAGACGCAGAGACACTGAGACACAGAGACGCTGAGACACTGAGACGCGGAGACGCAGAGACACTGAGACGCAGAGACACTGAGACACTGAGACGCGGAGACGCAGAGACACTGAGACGCAGAGACACTGAGACACTGAGACACTGAGACGCAGAGACACTGACACGCAGAGACACTGAGACACTGAGACGCGGAGACGCAGAGACACTGAGACGCAGAGACACTGAGACACTGAGACGCGGAGACGCAGAGACACTGAGACGCAGAGACACTGAGACGCGGAGACGCAGAGACACTGAGACGCAGAGACACTGAGACACTGAGACGCGGAGACGCAGAGACACTGAGACGCAGAGACACTGAGACACTGAGACGCGGAGACGCAGAGACACTGAGACGCAGAGACACTGAGACGCAGAGACACTGAGACGCGGAGACGCAGAGACACTGAGACGCAGAGACACTGAGACGCAGAGACACTGAGACGCAGACACACTGAGACACTGAGACGCCGAGACGCAGAGACACTGAGACACAGAGACACTGAGACACTGAGACGCGGAGACGCGGAGACGCAGAGACCCTGAGACGCAGAGACACTGAGACGCGGAGACACAGAGACACTGAGACGCAGAGACACTGAGACGCGGAGACGCAGAGACACTGAGACGCAGAGACACTGAGACGCAGAGACGCGGAGACACTGAGACGCAGAGACACTGAGACACTGAGACGCGGAGACGCAGAGACACTGAGACACTGAGACGCAGAGACACTGAGACACTGAGACGCGGAGACGCAGAGACACTGAGACGCAGAGACACTGAGACGCAGAGACACTGAGACACTGAGACGCGGAGACGCAGAGACACTGAGACACAGAGACACTGAGACACTGAGACGTGGAGACGCAGAGACACTGAGACGCAGAGACACTGAGACACTGAGACGCGGAGACGCAGAGACACTGAGACGCACAGACACTGAGACACTGAGACACTGAGACGCAGAGAAACTGAGACGCAGAGACACTGAGACAGAGACGCGGAGACGCAGAGACACTGAGACGCATAGACACTGAGACACTGAGACACTGAGACGCAGAGACATTGAGACGCAGAGACACTGAGACGCAGAGACACTGAGACACTGAGACGCGGAGCCGCAGAGACACTGAGACGCAGAGACACTGAGACGCAGAGACACTGAGACGCGGAGACGCAGAGACACTGAGACACTGAGACGCAGAGACACTGAGACGCAGAGACACTGAGACACTGAGACGCGGAGACGCGGAGACGCAGAGACACTGAGACGCAGAGACACTGAGACACTGAGACGCGGAGACGCAGAGACACTGAGACGCAGAGACACTGAGACGCAGAGACACTGAGACACTGAGACGCGGAGACGCAGAGACACTGAGACACAGAGACAATGAGACACTGAGACGCGGAGACGCAGTGACACTGAGACGCAGAGACACTGAGACGCAGAGACACTGAGACGCAGAGACACTGAGACACTGAGACGCGGAGACGCAGAGACACTGAGACGCAGAGACACTGAGACACTGAGACGCGGAGACGCAGAGACACTGAGACGCAGAGACACTGAGACGCGGAGACGCAGAGACACTGAGACGCAGAGACACTCAGACGCAGAGACACTGAGACACTGAGACGCGGAGACGCAGAGACACTGAGACGCAGAGACACTGAGACGCAGAGACACTGAGACGCAGAGACACTGAGACACTGAGACGCGGAGACGCGGAGACGCAGAGACACTGAGACACAGAGACACTGAGACACTGAGACGCGGAGACGCAGAGACACTGAGACGCAGAGACACTGAGACACTGAGACGCGGAGACGCTGAGACACTGAGACGCAGAGACACTGAGACACTGAGACGCAGAGACACTGACACGCAGAGACACTGAGACACTGAGACGCGGAGACGCAGAGACACTGAGACGCAGAGACACTGAGACACTGAGACGCGGAGACGCAGAGACACTGAGACGCAGAGACACTGAGACGCAGAGACACTGAGACACTGAGACGCAGAGACACTGAGACACTGAGACGCGGAGACGCAGAGACACTGAGACACTGAGACGCAGAGACACTGAGACACTGAGACGCGGAGACGCAGAGACACTGAGACGCAGAGACACTGAGACACTGAGACGCGGAGACGCAGAGACACTGAGACGCAGAGACACTGAGACGCAGAGACACTGAGACACTGAGACGCGGAGACGCAGAGACACTGAGACGCAGAGACACTGAGACACTGAGACGCGGAGACGCAGAGACACTGAGACGCAGAGACACTGAGACGCAGAGACACTGAGACACTGAGACGCGGAGACGCAGAGACACTGAGACACAGAGACACTGAGACACTGAGACGTGGAGACGCAGAGACACTGAGACGCAGAGACACTGAGACACTGAGACGCGGAGACGCAGAGACACTGAGACGCAGAGACACTGAGACACTGAGACGCAGAGAAACTGAGACGCAGAGACACTGAGACAGAGACGCGGAGACGCAGAGACACTGAGACGCAGAGACACTGAGACACTGAGACACTGAGACGCAGAGACACTGAGACGCAGAGACACTGAGACGCAGAGACACTGAGACACTGAGACGCGGAGACGCAGAGACACTGAGACGCAGAGACACTGAGACGCAGAGACACTGAGACGCGGAGACGCAGAGACACTGAGACACTGAGACGCAGAGACACTGAGACGCAGAGACACTGAGACACTGAGACGCGGAGACGAAGAGACACTGAGACGCAGAGACACTGAGACCTTGAGACGCGGAGACGCAGAGACACTGAGACGCAGAGACACTGAGACGCAGAGACACTGAGACACTGAGACGCGGAGACGCAGAGACACTGAGACGCAGAGACACTGAGACGCAGAGACACTGAGACACTGAGACGCGGAGACGCGGAGACGCAGAGACACTGAGACACAGAGACGCTGAGACACTGAGACGCGGAGACGCAGAGACACTGAGACGCAGAGACACTGAGACACTGAGACGCGGAGACGCAGAGACACTGAGACGCAGAGACACTGAGACACTGAGACACTGAGACGCAGAGACACTGACACGCAGAGACACTGGGACACTGAGACGCGGAGACGCAGAGACACTGAGACGCAGAGACACTGAGACACTGAGACGCGGAGACGCAGAGACACTGAGACGCAGAGACACTGAGACGCGGAGACGCAGAGACACTGAGACGCAGAGACACTGAGACACTGAGACGCGGAGACGCAGAGACACTGAGACGCAGAGACACTGAGACACTGAGACGCGGAGACGCAGAGACACTGAGACGCAGAGACACTGAGACGCAGAGACACTGAGACGCGGAGACGCAGAGACACTGAGACGCAGAGACACTGAGACGCAGAGACACTGAGACGCAGACACACTGAGACACTGAGACGCCGAGACGCAGAGACACTGAGACACAGAGACACTGAGACACTGAGACGCGGAGACGCGGAGACGCAGAGACCCTGAGACGCAGAGACACTGAGACGCGGAGACGCAGAGACACTGAGACGCAGAGACACTGAGACGCGGAGACGCAGAGACACTGAGACGCAGAGACACTGAGACGCAGAGACGCGGAGACACTGAGACGCAGAGACACTGAGACACTGAGACGCGGAGACGCAGAGACACTGAGACACTGAGACGCAGAGACGCGGAGACACTGAGACGCAGAGACACTGAGACACTGAGACGCGGAGACGCAGAGACACTGAGACGCAGAGACACTGAGACACTGAGACGCGGAGACGCAGAGACACTGAGACGCAGAGACACTGAGACGCAGAGACACTGAGACACTGAGACGCGGAGACGCAGAGACACTGAGACGCAGAGACACTGAGACACTGAGACGCGGAGACGCAGAGACACTGAGACGCAGAGACACTGAGACACTGAGACGCGGAGACGCAGAGACACTGAGACACAGAGACACTGAGACACTGAGACGTGGAGACGCAGAGACACTGAGACGCAGAGACACTGAGACACTGAGACGCGGAGACGCAGAGACACTGAGACGCAGAGACACTGAGACACTGAGACGCAGAGAAACTGAGACGCAGAGACACTGAGACAGAGACGCGGAGACGCAGAGACACTGAGACGCAGAGACACTGAGACACTGAGACACTGAGACGCAGAGACACTGAGACGCAGAGACACTGAGACGCAGAGACACTGAGACACTGAGACGCGGAGACGCAGAGACACTGAGACGCAGAGACACTGAGACGCAGAGACACTGAGACGCGGAGACGCAGAGACACTGAGACACTGAGACGCAGAGACACTGAGACGCAGAGACACTGAGACACTGAGACGCGGAGACGCAGAGACACTGAGATGCAGAGACACTGAGACCTTGAGACGCGGAGACGCAGAGACACTGAGACGCAGAGACACTGAGACGCAGAGACACTGAGACACTGAGACGCGGAGACGCAGAGACACTGAGACGCAGAGACACTGAGACGCAGAGACACTGAGACGCAGAGACACTGAGACGCGGAGACGCAGAGACACTGAGACACAGAGACAATGAGACACTGAGACGCGGAGACGCAGAGACACTGAGACGCAGAGACACTGAGACGCAGAGACACTGAGACGCAGAGACACTGAGACACTGAGACGCGGAGACGCAGAGACACTGAGACACAGAGACACTGAGACACTGAGACGCGGAGACGCAGAGACACTGAGACGCAGAGACACTGAGACGCGGAGACGCAGAGACACTGAGACGCAGAGACACTGAGACGCAGAGACACTGAGACACTGAGACGCGGAGACGCAGAGACACTGAGACGCAGAGACACTGAGACGCAGAGACACTGAGACGCAGAGACACTGAGACACTGAGACGCGGAGACGCGGAGACGCAGAGACACTGAGACACAGAGACACTGAGACACTGAGACGCGGAGACGCAGAGACACTGAGACGCAGAGACACTGAGACACTGAGACGCGGAGACGCAGAGACACTGAGACGCAGAGACACTGAGACACTGAGACACTGAGACGCAGAGACACTGACACGCAGAGACACTGAGACACTGAGACGCAGAGACGCAGAGACACTGAGACGCAGAGACACTGAGACACTGAGACGCGGAGACGCAGAGACACGGAGACGCAGAGACACTGAGACGCGGAGACGCAGAGACACTGAGACGCAGAGACACTGAGACGCAGAGACACTGAGATACTGAGACGCGGAGACGCAGAGACACTGAGACGCAGAGACACTGAGACGCAGAGACACTGAGACACTGAGACGCGGAGACGCAGAGACACTGAGACACTGAGACGCAGAGACACTGAGACGCAGAGACACTGAGACGCAGAGACACTGAGACACTGAGACGCGGAGACGCAGAGACACTGTGACGCAGAGACACTGAGACACTGAGACGCGGAGACGCAGAGACTCTGAGACGCAGAGACACTGAGACGCAGAGACACTGAGACGCGGAGACGCAGAGACACTGAGAGGCAGAGACACTGAGACACTGAGACGCGGAGACGCAGAGACACTGAGACACAGAGACACTGAGACGCAGAGACACTGAGACACTGAGACGCGGAGACGCAGAGACACTGAGACGCAGAGACACTGAGACGCAGAGACACTGAGGCGCGGAGACACTGAGACGCAGAGACACTGAGACACTGAGACGCGGAGACGCAGAGACACTGAGACACAGAGACACTGAGACACTGAGACGCGGAGACGTAGAGACACTGAGACGCAGAGACACTGAGACGCGGAGACGCAGAGACACTGAGACGCAGAGACACTGAGACACTGAGACGCAGAGACACTGAGACGCAGAGACACTGAGACACTGAGACACTGAGACGCGGAGACGCAGAGACACTGAGACGCAGAGACACTGAGACGCAGAGACACTGAGACGCAGAGACACTGAGACACTGAGACGCGGAGACTCAGAGACACTGAGACACTGAGACGCGGAGACGCAGAGACACTGAGACGCGGAGACGCAGAGACACTGAGACGCAGAGACACTGAGACACTGAGACGCGGAGACGCAGAGACACTGAGACGCAGAGACACTGAGACACTGAGACACTGAGACACTGAGACGCGGAGACGCAGAGAAACTGAGACGCAGAGACACTGAGACGCAGAGACACTGAGACGCAGAGACACTGAGACACTGAGACGCGGAGACGCAGAGACACTGAGACACAGAGACACTGAGACGCAGAGACACTGAGACGCAGAGACACTGAGACGCGGAGACGCAGAGACACTGAGACGCAGAGACACTGAGACGCAGAGACACTGAGACGCAGAGACACTGAGACACTGAGACGCGGAGACGCAGAGACACTGAGACGCAGAGACACTGAGACGCAGAGACACTGAGACACTGAGACGCGGAGACGCAGAGACACTGAGACGCAGAGACACTGAGACACTGAGACGCGGAGACGCAGAGACACTGAGACGCAGAGACACTGAGACACTGAGACGCGGAGACGCGGAGACACTGAGACGCAGAGACACTGAGACACTGAGACGCAGAGACACTGAGACGCAGAGACACTGAGACACTGAGACGCGGAGACGCAGAGACACTGAGACACTGAGACGCGGAGACGCAGAGACGCAGAGACACTGAGACGCAGAGACACTGAGACGCAGAGACACTGAGACACTGAGACGCGGAGACGCAGAGACACTGAGACACAGAGACACTGAGGCACTGAGACGCGGAGACGCAGAGACACTGAGACGCGGAGACACTGAGACGCGGAGACGCAGAGACACTGAGACGCAGAGACACTGAGACGCAGAGACACTGAGACGCAGAGACGCAGAGACACTGAGACGCAGAGACACTGAGACACTGAGACGCAGAGACGCAGAGACACTGAGACGCAGAGACACTGGGACGCAGAGACACTGAGACACTGAGACGCGGAGACGCAGAGACACTGAGACACAGAGACACTGAGACGCGGAGACGCAGAGACACTGAGACGCAGAGACACTGAGACGCGGCGACGCAGAGACACTGAGACGCAGAGACACTGAGACACTGAGACGCAGAGACACTGAGACGCAGAGACACTGAGACACTGAGACGCGGAGACACAGAGACACTGAGACGCAGAGACACTGAGACGCAGAGACACTGAGACACTGAGACGCGGAGACGCAGAGACACTGAGACACTGAGACACTGAGACGCGGAGACGCAGAGACACTGAGACGCAGAGATACTGAGACGCAGAGACACTGAGACACTGAGACGCGGAGACGCAGAGACGCTGAGACGCAGAGACACTGAGACACTGAGACACGGAGACGCAGAGACACTGAGACGCAGAGACACTGAGACGCAGAGACACTGAGACACTGAGACACTGAGACGCGGAGACGCAGAGACACTGAGACACAGAGACACTGAGACACTGAGATGCGGAGACGCAGAGACACTGAGACGCAGAGACACTGAGACGCAGAGGCACTGAGACACTGAGACGCGGAGACGCAGAGACACTGAGACACTGAGACGCAGAGACACTGAGACGCGGAGACGCAGAGACACTGAGACGCAGAGACACTGAGACACTGAGACGCGGAGACGCAGAGACACTGAGACGCAGAGACACTGAGACGCAGTGACACTGAGACACTGAGACGCGGAGACGCAGAGACACTGAGACACTGAGACGCGGAGACGCAGAGACACTGAGACGCAGAGACACTGAGACGCAGAGACGCTGAGACACTGAGACGCGGAGACGCAGAGACACTGAGACGCAGAGACACTGAGACACTGAGACGCAGAGACACTGAGACACTGAGACGCGGAGACGCAGAGACACTGAGACGCAGAGATACTGAGACACAGAGACGCGGAGACGCAGAGACACTGAGACGCAGAGACACTGAGACGCAGAGACACTGAGACGCAGAGACACTGAGACGCAGAGACACTGAGACGCAGAGACGCTGAGACACTGAGACGCGGAGACGCAGAGACACTGAGACGCAGAGACACTGAGACACTGAGACGCGGAGACGCAGAGACACTGAGACGCAGAGACACTGAGACGCAGAGACACTGAGACACTGAGACGCGGAGACGCAGAGACACTGAGACACAGAGACACTGAGACACTGAGACACTGAGACGCGGAGACGCAGAGACACTGAGACACTGAGACGCGGAGACGCAGAGATACTGAGACGCAGAGACACTGAGACACTGAGACACTGAGACACTGAGACGCAGAGACACTGAGACGCAGTGACACTGAGACACTGAGACGTGGAGACGCAGAGACACTGAGACGCAGAGACACTGAGACACTGAGACGCGGAGACGCAGAGACACTGAGACACTGAGACGCAGAGACACTGAGACACTGAGACGCGGAGACGCAGAGACACTGAGACGCAGAGACACTGAGACACTGAGACGCGGAGACGCAGAGACACTGAGACGCAGAGTCACTGAGACGCAGAGACACTGAGACGCAGAGACACTGAGACACTGAGACACTGAGACGCGGAGACGCAGAGACACTGAGACGCAGAGACACTGAGACACTGAGACGCAGAGACACTGAGACGCAGAGACACTGAGACACTGAGACGCGGAGACGCAGAGACACTGAGACGCAGAGACACTGAGACACTGAGACGCGGAGACGCAGAGACACTGAGACGCAGAGACACTAAGACGCAGAGACACTGAGACACTGAGACGCGGAGACGCAGAGACACTGAGACACAGAGACACTGAGACACTGAGACGCGGAGACGCAGAGACACTGAGACGCAGAGACACTGAGACACTGAGACGCGGAGACGCAGAGACACTGAGACGCAGAGACACTGAGACACTGAGACACTGAGACGCAGAGACACTGAGACGCAGAGACACTGAGACACTGAGACACGGAGACGCAGAGACACTGAGACGCAGAGACACTGAGACGCAGAGACACTGAGACACTGAGACGCGGAGACGCAGAGACACTGAGACACTGAGACGCGGAGACGCAGAGACACTGAGACACAGAGACGCAGAGACACTGAGACACTGAGACGCGGAGACGCAGAGACACTGAGACGCAGAGACACTGAGACACTGAGACGCGGAGACGCAGAGACACTGAGACGCAGAGACACTGAGACGCAGAGACACTGAGACGCGGAGACACTGAGACGCGGAGACGCAGAGACACTGAGACGCATAGACACTGAGACACTGAGACGCGGAGACGCAGAGACACTGAGACGCAGAGACACTGAGACGCAGAGACACTGAGACACTGCGACACTGAGACGCGGAGACGCAGAGACACTGAGACACTGAGACGCGGAGACGCAGAGACACTGAGACGCAGAGACACTGAGACGCAGAGACACTGAGACGCAGAGACACTGAGACACTGAGACGCGGACACGCAGAGACACTGAGACACTGAGACGCGGAGACGCAGAGACACTGAGACACTGAGACGCAGAGACACTGAGACACTGAGACGCGGAGACGCAGAGACACTGAGACGCAGAGACACTGAGACACTGAGACGCGGAGACGCAGAGACACTGAGACGCAGAGACACTGAGACGCAGAGACACTGAGACACTGAGACGCGGAGACGCAGAGACCCTGAGACACTGAGACGCGGAGACGCAGAGACACTGAGACGCAGAGACACTGAGACGCGGAGACGCAGAGACACTGAGACGCAGAGACACTGAGACGCAGAGACACTGAGACACTGAGACGCGGAGACGCAGAGACACTGAGACACTGAGACGCGGAGATGCAGAGACACTGAGACACTGAGACGCAGAGACACTGAGACACTGAGACGCGGAGACGCAGAGACACTGAGACGCAGAGACACTGAGACACTGAGACGCGGAGACGCAGAGACACTGAGACGCAGAGACACTGAGACGCAGAGACACTGAGACACTGAGACGCGGAGACGCAGAGACACTGAGACGCAGAGACACTGAGACACTGAGACGCGGAGACGCAGAGACACTGAGACGCAGAGACACTGAGACGCAGAGACACTGAGACACTGAGACGCGGAGACGCAGAGACACTGAGACACAGAGACACTGAGACACTGAGACGTGGAGACGCAGAGACACTGAGACGCAGAGACACTGAGACACTGAGACGCGGAGACGCAGAGACACTGAGACGCAGAGACACTGAGACACTGAGACACTGAGACGCAGAGAAACTGAGACGCAGAGACACTGAGACAGAGACGCGGAGACGCAGAGACACTGAGACGCAGAGACACTGAGACACTGAGACACTGAGACGCAGAGACACTGAGACGCAGAGACACTGAGACGCAGAGACACTGAGACACTGAGACGCGGAGACGCAGAGACACTGAGACGCAGAGACACTGAGACGCAGAGACACTGAGACGCGGAGACGCAGAGACACTGAGACACTGAGACGCAGAGACACTGAGACGCAGAGACACTGAGACACTGAGACGCGGAGACGCAGAGACACTGAGACGCAGAGACACTGAGACCTTGAGACGCGGAGACGCAGAGACACTGAGACGCAGAGACACTGAGACGCAGAGACACTGAGACACTGAGACACTGAGACGCAGAGACACTGAGACGCAGAGACACTGAGACACTGAGACGCAGAGACACTGAGACGCAGAGACACTGAGACGCAGAGACACTGAGACACTGAGACGCGGAGACGCAGAGACACTGAGACACAGAGACAATGAGACACTGAGACGCGGAGACGCAGTGACACTGAGACGCAGAGACACTGAGACGCAGAGACACTGAGACGCAGAGACACTGAGACACTGAGACGCGGAGACGCAGAGACACTGAGACGCAGAGACACTGAGACCTTGAGACGCGGAGACGCAGAGACACTGAGACGCAGAGACACTGAGACGCAGAGACACTGAGACACTGAGACACTGAGACGCAGAGACACTGAGACGCAGAGACACTGAGACACTGAGACGCAGAGACACTGAGACGCAGAGACACTGAGACGCAGAGACACTGAGACACTGAGACGCGGAGACGCAGAGACACTGAGACACAGAGACAATGAGACACTGAGACGCGGAGACGCAGTGACACTGAGACGCAGAGACACTGAGACGCAGAGACACTGAGACGCAGAGACACTGAGACACTGAGACGCGGAGACGCAGAGACACTGAGACGCAGAGACACTGAGACACTGAGACGCGGAGACGCAGAGACACTGAGACGCAGAGACACTGAGACGCGGAGACGCAGAGACACTGAGACGCAGAGACACTGAGACACTGAGACACTGAGACGCAGAGACACTGAGACACTGAGACGCGGAGACGCAGAGACACTGAGACGCAGAGACACTGAGACGCAGAGACACTGAGACACTGAGACGCGGAGACGCGGAGACGCAGAGACACTGAGACACAGAGACACTGAGACACTGAGACGCGGAGACGCAGAGACACTGAGACGCAGAGACACTGAGACACTGAGACGCGGAGACACTGAGACGCAGAGACACTGAGACACTGAGACACTGAGACGCAGAGACACTGACACGCAGAGACACTGAGACACTGAGACGCGGAGACGCAGAGACACTGAGACGCAGAGACACTGAGACACTGAGACGCGGAGACGCAGAGACACTGAGACGCAGAGACACTGAGACGCAGAGACACTGAGACACTGAGACGCAGAGACACTGAGACACTGAGACGCGGAGACGCAGAGACACTGAGACACTGAGACGCAGAGACACTGAGACACTGAGACGCGGAGACGCAGAGACACGGAGACGCAGAGACACTGAGACGCAGAGACACTGAGACACTGAGACGCGGAGACGCAGAGACACTGAGACGCAGAGACACTGAGACGCAGAGACACTGAGACACTGAGACGCGGAGACGCAGAGACACTGAGACGCAGAGACACTGAGACACTGAGACGCGGAGACGCAGAGACACTGAGACGCAGAGACACTGAGACGCAGAGACACTGAGACACTGAGACGCGGAGACGCAGAGACACTGAGACACAGAGACACTGAGACACTGAGACGTGGAGACGCAGAGACACTGAGACGCAGAGACACTGAGACACTGAGACGCGGAGACGCAGAGACACTGAGACGCAGAGACACTGAGACACTGAGACGCAGAGAAACTGAGACGCAGAGACACTGAGACAGAGACGCGGAGACGCAGAGACACTGAGACGCAGAGACACTGAGACACTGAGACACTGAGACGCAGAGACACTGAGACGCAGAGACACTGAGACGCAGAGACACTGAGACACTGAGACGCGGAGACGCAGAGACACTGAGACGCAGAGACACTGAGACGCAGAGACACTGAGACGCGGAGACGCAGAGACACTGAGACACTGAGACGCAGAGACACTGAGACGCAGAGACACTGAGACACAGAGACGCGGAGACGCAGAGACACTGAGACGCAGAAACACTGAGACCTTGAGACGCGGAGACGCAGAGACACTGAGACGCAGAGACACTGAGACGCAGAGACACTGAGACACTGAGACGCGGAGACGCAGAGACACTGAGACGCAGAGACACTGAGACGCAGAGACACTGAGACGCAGAGACACTGAGACACTGAGACGCGGAGACGCAGAGACACTGAGACACAGAGACAATGAGACACTGAGACGCGGAGACGCAGAGACACTGAGACGCAGAGACACTGAGACGCAGAGACACTGAGACGCAGAGACACTGAGACACTGAGACGCGGAGACGCAGAGACACTGAGACACAGAGACACTGAGACACTGAGACGCGGAGACGCAGAGACACTGAGACGCAGAGACACTGAGACGCAGAGACACTGAGACGCAGAGACACTGAGACACTGAGACGCGGAGACGCGGAGACGCAGAGACACTGAGACACAGAGACGCTGAGACACTGAGACGCGGAGACGCAGAGACACTGAGACGCAGAGACACTGAGACACTGAGACGCGGAGACGCAGAGACACTGAGACGCAGAGACACTGAGACACTGAGACACTGAGACGCAGAGACACTGACACGCAGAGACACTGAGACACTGAGACGCGGAGACGCAGAGACACTGAGACGCAGAGACACTGAGACACTGAGACGCGGAGACGCAGAGACACTGAGACGCAGAGACACTGAGACGCGGAGACGCAGAGACACTGAGACGCAGAGACACTGAGACACTGAGACGCGGAGACGCAGAGACACTGAGACGCAGAGACACTGAGACACTGAGACGCGGAGACGCAGAGACACTGAGACGCAGAGACACTGAGACGCAGAGACACTGAGACACTGAGACGCGGAGACGCAGAGACACTGAGACGCAGAGACACTGAGACGCAGACACACTGAGACACTGAGACACTGAGACGCAGAGACACTGAGATGCAGAGACACTGAGACACTGAGACGCGGAGACGCAGAGACACTGAGACGCAGAGACACTGAGACCTTGAGACGCGGAGACGCAGAGACACTGAGACGCAGAGACACTGAGACGCAGAGACACTGAGACACTGAGACGCGGAGACGCAGAGACACTGAGACGCAGAGACACTGAGACGCAGAGACACTGAGACACTGAGACGCGGAGACGCAGAGACACTGAGACACAGAGACAATGAGACACTGAGACGCGGAGACGCAGAGACACTGAGACGCAGAGACACTGAGACACTGAGACGCTGAGACACTGAGACGCAGAGACACTGAGACACTGAGACACTGAGACGCAGAGACACTGACACGCAGAGACACTGAGACTCTGAGACGCGGAGACGCAGAGACACTGAGACGCAGAGACACTGAGACACTGAGACGCGGGACTAGGAGACACTGAGACGCAGAGACATTGAGACACTGAGACGCAGAGACACTGAGACACTGAGACGCGGAGACGCAGAGACACTGAGACACTGAGACGCAGAGACACTGAGACACTGAGACGCGGAGACGCAGAGACACTGAGACGCAGAGACACTGAGACACTGAGACGCGGAGTCGCAGAGACACTGAGACGCAGAGACACTGAGACGCAGAGACACTGAGACACTGAGACGCGGAGACGCAGAGACACTGAGACGCAGAGACACTGAGACACTGAGACGCGGAGACGCAGAGACACTGAGACGCAGAGACACTGAGACGCAGAGACACTGAGACACTGAGACGCGGAGACGCAGAGACACTGAGACACAGAGACACTGAGACACTGAGACGTGGAGACGCAGAGACACTGAGACGCAGAGACACTGAGACACTGAGACGCGGAGACGCAGAGACACTGAGACGCAGAGACACTGAGACACTGAGACGCAGAGAAACTGAGACGCAGAGACACTGAGACAGAGACGCGGAGACGCAGAGACACTGAGACGCAGAGACACTGAGACACTGAGACACTGAGACGCAGAGACACTGAGACGCAGAAGACACTGAGACGCAGAGACACTGAGACACTGAGACGCGGAGACGCAGAGACACTGAGACGCAGAGACACTGAGACGCAGAGACACTGAGACGCGGAGACGCAGAGACACTGAGACACTGAGACGCAGAGACACTGAGACGCAGAGACACTGAGACACTGAGACGCGGAGACGCAGAGACACTGAGACGCAGAGACACTGAGACGCAGAGACACTGAGACACTGAGACGCGGAGACGCAGAGACACTGAGACGCAGAGACACTGAGACACTGAGACGCGGAGACGCAGAGACACTGAGACGCAGAGACACTGAGACGCAGAGACACTGAGACACTGAGACGCGGAGACGCAGAGACACTGAGACACAGAGACACTGAGACACTGAGACGTGGAGACGCAGAGACACTGAGACGCAGAGACACTGAGACACTGAGACGCGGAGACGCAGAGACACTGAGACGCAGAGACACTGAGACACTGAGACGCAGAGAAACTGAGACGCAGAGACACTGAGACAGAGACGCGGAGACGCAGAGACACTGAGACGCAGAGACACTGAGACACTGAGACACTGAGACGCAGAGACACTGAGACGCAGAGACACTGAGACGCAGAGACACTGAGACACTGAGACGCGGAGACGCAGAGACACTGAGACGCAGAGACACTGAGACGCAGAGACACTGAGACGCGGAGACGCAGAGACACTGAGACACTGAGACGCAGAGACACTGAGACGCAGAGACACTGAGACACAGAGACGCGGAGACGCAGAGACACTGAGACGCAGAAGACACTGAGACCTTGAGACGCGGAGACGCAGAGACACTGAGACGCAGAGACACTGAGACACTGAGACGCGGAGACGCAGAGACACTGAGACGCAGAGACACTGAGACGCAGAGACACTGAGACGCAGAGACACTGAGACACTGAGACGCAGAGACACTGAGACACAGAGACAATGAGACACTGAGACGCGGAGACGCAGAGACACTGAGACGCAGAGACACTGAGACGCAGAGACACTGAGACGCAGAGACACTGAGACACTGAGACGCGGAGACGCAGAGACACTGAGACACAGAGACACTGAGACACTGAGACGCGGAGACGCAGAGACACTGAGACGCAGAGACACTGAGACGCGGAGACGCAGAGACACTGAGACGCAGAGACACTGAGACGCAGAGACACTGAGACACTGAGACGCGGAGACGCAGAGACACTGAGACGCAGAGACACTGAGACGCAGAGACACTGAGACGCAGAGACACTGAGACACTGAGACGCGGAGACGCGGAGACGCAGAGACACTGAGACACAGAGACGCTGAGACACTGAGACGCGGAGACGCAGAGACACTGAGACGCAGAGACACTGAGACACTGAGACGCGGAGACGCAGAGACACTGAGACGCAGAGACACTGAGACACTGAGACACTGAGACGCAGAGACACTGACACGCAGAGACACTGAGACACTGAGACGCGGAGACGCAGAGACACTGAGACGCAGAGACACTGAGACACTGAGACGCGGAGACGCAGAGACACTGAGACGCAGAGACACTGAGACGCGGAGACGCAGAGACACTGAGACGCAGAGACACTGAGACACTGAGACGCGGAGACGCAGAGACACTGAGACGCAGAGACACTGAGACACTGAGACGCGGAGACGCAGAGACACTGAGACGCAGAGACACTGAGACGCAGAGACACTGAGACACTGAGACGCGGAGACGCAGAGACACTGAGACGCAGAGACACTGAGACGCAGACACACTGAGACACTGAGACGCCGAGACGCAGAGACACTGAGACACAGAGACACTGAGACACTGAGACGCGGAGACGCGGAGACGCAGAGACACTGAGACGCAGAGACACTGAGACGCGGAGACGCAGAGACACTGAGACGCAGAGACACTGAGACGCGGAGACGCAGAGACACTGAGACGCAGAGACACTGAGACGCAGAGACGCGGAGACACTGAGACGCAGAGACACTGAGACACTGAGACGCGGAGACGCAGAGACACTGAGACACTGAGACGCAGAGACACTGAGACACTGAGACGCGGAGACGCAGAGACACTGAGACGCAGAGACACTGAGACACTGAGACGCGGAGACGCAGAGACACTGAGACGCAGAGACACTGAGACGCAGAGACACTGAGACACTGAGACGCGGAGACGCAGAGACACTGAGACGCAGAGACACTGAGACACTGAGACGCGGAGACGCAGAGACACTGAGACGCAGAGACACTGAGACGCAGAGACACTGACACACTGAGACGCGGAGACGCAGAGACACTGAGACACAGAGACACTGAGACACTGAGACGTGGAGACGCAGAGACACTGAGACGCAGAGACACTGAGACACTGAGACGCGGAGACGCAGAGACACTGAGACGCAGAGACACTGAGACACTGAGACGCAGAGAAACTGAGACGCAGAGACACTGAGACAGAGACGCGGAGACGCAGAGACACTGAGACGCAGAGACACTGAGACACTGAGACACTGAGACGCAGAGACACTGAGACGCAGAGACACTGAGACGCAGAGACACTGAGACACTGAGACGCGGAGACGCAGAGACACTGAGACGCAGAGACACTGAGACGCAGAGACACTGAGACGCGGAGACGCAGAGACACTGAGACACTGAGACGCAGAGACACTGAGACGCAGAGACACTGAGACACTGAGACGCGGAGACGCAGAGACACTGAGACGCAGAGACACTGAGACCTTGAGACGCGGAGACGCAGAGACACTGAGACGCAGAGACACTGAGACGCAGAGACACTGAGACACTGAGACGCGGAGACGCAGAGACACTGAGACGCAGAGACACTGAGACGCAGAGACACTGAGACGCAGAGACACTGAGACACTGAGACGCGGAGACGCAGAGACACTGAGACACAGAGACAATGAGACACTGAGACGCGGAGACGCAGAGACACTGAGACGCAGAGACACTGAGACGCAGAGACACTGAGACACTGAGACGCGGAGACGCAGAGACACTGAGACACAGAGACACTGAGACACTGAGACGCGGAGACGCAGAGACACTGAGACGCAGAGACACTGAGACGCGGAGACGCAGAGACACTGAGACGCAGAGACACTGAGACGCAGAGACACTGAGACACTGAGACGCGGAGACGCAGAGACACTGAGACGCAGAGACACTGAGACGCAGAGACACTGAGACGCAGAGACACTGAGACACTGAGACGCGGAGACGCGGAGACGCAGAGACACTGAGACACAGAGACACTGAGACACTGAGACGCGGAGACGCAGAGACACTGAGACGCAGAGACACTGAGACACTGAGACGCGGAGACGCAGAGACACTGAGACGCAGAGACACTGAGACACTGAGACACTGAGACGCAGAGACAATGACACGCAGAGACACTGAGACACTGAGACGCGGAGACGCAGAGACACTGAGACGCAGAGACACTGAGACACTGAGACGCGGAGACGCAGAGACACTGAGACGCAGAGACACTGAGACGCGGAGACGCAGAGACACTGAGACGCAGAGACACTGAGACACTGAGACGCGGAGACGCAGAGACACTGAGACGCAGAGACACTGAGACACTGAGACGCGGAGACGCAGAGACACTGAGACGCAGAGACACTGAGACGCAGAGACACTGAGACACTGAGACGCGGAGACGCAGAGACACTGAGACGCAGAGACACTGAGACGCAGAGACACTGAGACACTGAGACGCCGAGACGCAGAGACACTGAGACACAGAGACACTGAGACACTGAGACGCGGAGACGCGGAGACGCAGAGACACTGAGACGCAGAGACACTGAGACGCGGAGACGCAGAGACACTGAGACGCAGAGACACTGAGACGCGGAGACGCAGAGACACTGAGACGCAGAGACACTGAGACGCAGAGACGCGGAGACACTGAGACGCAGAGACACTGAGACACTGAGACGCGGAGACGCAGAGACACTGAGACGCAGAGACACTGAGACGCAGAGACACTGAGACACTGAGACTCAGAGACACTGAGACTCTGAGACACTGAGACACAGAGACACTGAGAAACTGAGACTCTGAGACACTGAGACATTGAGACACAGAGTCACAGAAACACTGAGACACAGAGACAGAGAGACAATGAGACACTGAGACTCTGAGACACTGAGACACAGAGACACAGAGACACAGAAACACTGAGACACTGAGACACCGGCACACAGAGACACTGAGACGCAGAGACACAGAGACACTGAGACTCTGAGACACTGAGACACTGAGACACTGAGACATAGAGACACAGAGACACAGAGACTCTGAGACACAGAGACTCAGAGACACAGAGACACTGAGACACAGAGACACTGAGACTCTGAGGCACTGAGACACAGAGACACTGAGAAACGGAGACACAGAGACACTGAGACTCTGAGACACTGAGACACTGAGACACACAGACACTGAGACACAGAAACACTGAGACACTGAGACACAGCGACACTGTGACACAGGGACACTGAGACACAGAGACACTGAGACACTGAGACTCTGAGACACAGAGACACAGAGACACTGAGACACTGAGACTGTGAGACACTGAGACACAGAGACACTGAGACACTTAGGCACAGAGGCACAGAGGCTCTTAGACACTGCAACACTGGGACACTGTGACACTGAGGCACAGAGACACTGAGAAACAGAGACACAGAGTCACTGAGACTCTGAGACACTGAGACACTGGGACACTGAGGCTCTAAGGCACAGGGACACTGAGACTCTGAGGCACAGAGACACTGAGATTCTGAGACACTGAGACACAGAGACACTGAGACTCTGAGACGCTGAGACGCTGAGACACAGAGAAACTGAGACACTGAGACACTGAGACACAGAGATTCTGAGAAACAGAGACACAGAGACACTGAGACACTGAGGCACAGACACACTGAGACACAGAGACACAGAGACACTGAGACACTGAGGCACAGAGACACTGAGACACAGAGAACTGTGACTCTGAGACCCTGAGACACAGAGACACCGAGACACAGAGACGCTGAGACACTGAGACACTGAGACACAGAGACACTGAGAATCTGAGGCACTGAGACTCTGGGACACTGAGACACTGATGCACAGAGACCCAGAGACACTGAGACACTTAGACACTGACATACTGAAACACAGAGACACTGAGACCCTGATACACTGAGACACAGAGGCACTGAGACACTGAGACAGTGAGGCTCTGAGGCACTGAGACACTGGGACACTGAGACTCTGAGGCACAGAGACACTGAGACTCTGAGACACTGAGACACAGAGACACTGAGACTCTGAGGCACAGAGACACTGAGACTCTGAGACACTGAGACACAGAGACACAGAGACACTGAGACTCTGAGGCACAGAGACACTGAGACTCTGAGACACTGAGACACAGAGACACTGAGACACTGAGAAACAGAGACACTGAGACACAGAGACGCTGAGACGCTGACACACAGAGACACTGTGGCACAGAGACACTGAGACACAGAGACGCTGAGACACAGAGACACTGATACTCTGAGACACTGAGACACTGAGTCACAGAGACACTGAGACACTGAGACACAGAGACACTGAGACACTGAGACACAGAGACACAGAGACACTGAGTGTCTGAGACGCTGAGACACTGAGACACAGAGACGCTGAGACACAGAGACACTGATACTCTGAGACACTGAGACACTGAGACACAGAGACACTGAGACACTGAGAGTCTGAGACGCTGAGACACTGAGTCACAGAGACACTGAGACCCTGAGACACTGAGGCACTTAGACATAGAGGCACAGAAACACTGAGACACAGAGACACTGAGACACAGAGACTCAGAGACACTGAGACTCTGAGACACTAAGACACAGAGACACAGAGACACTGAGACACTGAGACTCAGAGACACTGAGACTCTGAGACACTGAGACACAGAGACACAGAGACACTGAGACTCTGAGACACTGAGACTCTGAGACACTGAGACATTGAGACACAGAGACACAGAAACACTGAGACACAGAGACACTGAGACACTGAGACACTGAGAGACCGGCACACAGAGACACTGAGACACAGAAACTCAGAGACACTGAGACACTGAGACGCGGAGACGCAGAGACACTGAGACGCAGAGACACTGAGACGCAGAGACACTGAGACACTGAGACGTGGAGACGCAGAGACACTGAGACGCAGAGACACTGAGACGCAGAGACGCAGAGACACTGAGACGCAGAGACACTGAGACGCAGAGACACTGAGACACTGAGACGCGGAGACGCAGAGACACTGAGACGCAGAGACACTGAGACGCAGAGACACTGAGACACTGAGACGCAGAGACACTGAGACGCAGAGACACTGAGACACTGAGACGCGGAGACGCAGAGACACTGAGACGCAGAGACACTGAGACGCAGAGACACTGAGACACTGAGACGCAGAGACACTGAGACGCAGAGACACTGAGACACTGAGACGCGGAGACGCAGAGACACTGAGACGCAGAGACACTGAGACGCAGAGACACTGAGACACTGAGACGCAGAGACACAGAGACGCAGAGACACTGAGACACTGAGACGCGGAGACGCAGAGACACTGAGACGCAGAGACACTGAGACACTGAGACGCGGAGACGCAGAGACACTGAGACACTGAGACGCGGAGACGCAGAGACACTGAGACACAGAGACGCAGAGACACTGAGACGCAGAGACACTGAGACGCAGAGACACTGAGACACTGAGACGCGGAGACGCAGAGACACTGAGACACTGAGACGCGGAGATGCAGAGACACTGAGACACAGAGACGCAGAGACACTGAGACACTGAGACGCAGAGACACTGAGACGCAGAGACACTGAGACACTGAGACGCGGAGACGCAGAGACACTGAGACGCAGAGACATTGAGACGCAGAGACACTGAGACACTGAGACGCGGAGACGCAGAGACACTGAGACACAGAGACAATGAGACACTGAGACGCGGAGACGCAGAGACACTGAGACGCAGAGACACTGAGACGCAGAGACACTGAGACGCAGAGACACTGAGACACTGAGACGCGGAGACGCAGAGACACTGAGACACAGAGACACTGAGACACTGAGACGCGGAGACGCAGAGACACTGAGACGCAGAGACACTGAGACGCGGAGACGCAGAGACACTGAGACGCAGAGACACTGAGACGCAGAGACACTGAGACACTGAGACGCGGAGACGCAGAGACACTGAGACGCAGAGACACTGAGACGCAGAGACACTGAGACGCAGAGACACTGAGACACTGAGACGCGGAGACGCGGAGACGCAGAGACACTGAGACACAGAGACACTGAGACACTGAGACGCGGAGACGCAGAGACACTGAGACGCAGAGACACTGAGACACTGAGACGCGGAGACGCAGAGACACTGAGACGCAGAGACACTGAGACACTGAGACACTGAGACACTGAGACGCAGAGACACTGACACGCAGAGACACTGAGACACTGAGACGCGGAGACGCAGAGACACTGAGACGCAGAGACACTGAGACACTGAGA
This sequence comes from Carcharhinus amblyrhynchos, assembly GCF_965287045.1. Classification (NCBI taxonomy): domain Eukaryota; kingdom Metazoa; phylum Chordata; class Chondrichthyes; order Carcharhiniformes; family Carcharhinidae; genus Carcharhinus; species Carcharhinus amblyrhynchos. Next base: position 29,888 of record NW_027650392.1, read on the forward strand.
CGCGGAGACGCAGAGACACTGAGACGCAGAGACACTGAGACGCGGAGACGCAGAGACACTGAGACGCAGAGACACTGAGACACTGAGACGCGGAGACGCAGAGACACTGAGACGCAGAGACACTGAGACACTGAGACGCGGAGACGCAGAGACACTGAGACGCAGAGACACTGAGACGCAGAGACACTGAGACACTGAGACGCGGAGACGCAGAGACACTGAGACGCAGAGACACTGAGACGCAGAGACACTGAGACGCAGACACACTGAGACACTGAGACGCCGAGACGCAGAGACACTGAGACACAGAGACACTGAGACACTGAGACGCGGAGACGCAGAGACACTGAGACGCAGAGACACTGAGACGCGGAGACGCAGAGACACTGAGACGCAGAGACACTGAGACGCGGAGACGCAGAGACACTGAGACGCAGAGACACTGAGACGCAGAGACGCGGAGGCACTGAGACGCAGAGACACTGAGACACTGAGACGCGGAGACGCAGAGACACTGAGACGCAGAGACACTGAGACGCAGAGACACTGAGACGCAGAGACACTGAGACACTGAGACTCAGAGACACTGAGACTCTGAGACACTGAGACACAGAGACACTGAGAAACTGAGACTCTGAGACACTGAGACATTGAGACACAGAGACACAGAAACACTGAGACACAGAGACAGAGAGACAATGAGACACTGAGACTCTGAGACACTGAGACACAGAGACACAGAGACACAGAAACACTGAGACACTGAGACACCGGCACACAGAGACACTGAGACGCAGAGACACAGAGACACTGAGACTCTGAGACACTGAGACACTGAGACATAGAGACACAGAGACACAGAGACTCTGAGACACAGAGACTCAGAGACACAGAGACTCTGAGACACAGAGACACTGAGACTCTGAGGCACTGAGACACAGAGACACTGAGAAACGGAGACACAGAGACACTGAGACTCTGAGACACTGAGACACTGAGACACTGAGACACACAGACACTGAGACACAGAAACACTGAGACACTGAGACACAGCGACACTGAGACACAGGGACACTGAGACACAGAGACACTGAGACACTGAGACTCTGAGACACAGAGACACAGAGACACTGAGACACTGAGACTGTGAGACACTGAGACACAGAGACACTGAGACACTTAGGCACAGAGGCACAGAGGCTCTTAGACACTGCAACACTGGGACACTGTGACACTGAGGCACAGAGACACTGAGAAACAGAGACACAGAGTCACTGAGACTCTGAGACACTGAGACACTGGGACACTGAGGCTCTGAGGCACAGGGACACTGAGACTCTGAGGCACAGAGACACTGAGATTCTGAGACACTGAGACACAGAGACACTGAGACTCTGAGACGCTGAGACGCTGAGACACAGAGACACTGAGACACAGAGACACTGAGACACTGAGACACAGAGATTCTGAGAAACAGAGACACAGAGACACTGAGACACTGAGGCACAGACACACTGAGACACAGAGACACAGAGACACTGAGACACTGAGGCACAGAGACACTGAGACACAGAGAACTGTGACTCTGAGACCCTGAGACACAGAGACACCGAGACACAGAGACGCTGAGACACTGAGACACTGAGACACAGAGACACTGAGAATCTGAGGCACTGAGACTCTGGGACACTGAGACACTGATGCACAGAGACCCAGAGACACTGAGACACTTAGACACTGACATACTGAAACACAGAGACACTGAGACCCTGATACACTGAGACACAGAGGCACTGAGACACTGAGACAGTGAGGCTCTGAGGCACTGAGACACTGGGACACTGAGACTCTGAGGCACAGAGACACTGAGACTCTGAGACACTGAGACACAGAGACACTGAGACTCTGAGGCACAGAGACACTGAGACTCTGAGACACTGAGACACAGAGACACAGAGACACTGAGACTCTGAGGCACAGAGACACTGAGACTCTGAGACACTGAGACACTGAGTCACAGAGACACTGAGACACTGAGACACAGAGACACTGAGACACTGAGACACTGAGAAACAGAGACACTGAGACACAGAGACGCTGAGACGCTGACACACAGAGACACTGTGGCACAGAGACACTGAGACACAGAGACGCTGAGACACAGAGACACTGATACTCTGAGACACTGAGACACTGAGTCACAGAGACACTGAGACACTGAGACACAGAGACACAGAAACACTGAGACACAGAGACACTGAGACGCAGAGACACTGAGACGCAGAGACACTGAGACACTGAGACGCGGAGACGCAGAGACACTGAGACGCAGAGACACTGAGACGCAGAGACGCAGAGACACTGAGACGCAGAGACACTGAGACGCAGAGACACTGAGACACTGAGACGCGGAGACGCAGAGACACTGAGACGCAGAGACACTGAGACGCAGAGACACTGAGACACTGAGACGCAGAGACACTGAGACGCAGAGACACTGAGACACTGAGACGCGGAGACGCAGAGACACTGAGACGCAGAGACACTGAGACGCAGAGACACTGAGACACTGAGACGCAGAGACACTGAGACGCAGAGACACTGAGACACTGAGACGCGGAGACGCAGAGACACTGAGACGCAGAGACACTGAGACGCAGAGACACTGAGACACTGAGACGCAGAGACACAGAGACGCAGAGACACTGAGACACTGAGACGCGGAGACGCAGAGACACTGAGACGCAGAGACACTGAGACACTGAGACGCGGAGACGCAGAGACACTGAGACACTGAGACGCGGAGACGCAGAGACACTGAGACACAGAGACGCAGAGACACTGAGACGCAGAGACACTGAGACGCAGAGACACTGAGACACTGAGACGCGGAGACGCAGAGACACTGAGACACTGAGACACAGAGACGCAGAGACACTGAGACACTGAGACGCAGAGACACTGAGACGCAGAGACACTGAGACACTGAGACGCAGAGACACTGAGACACAGAGACGCAGAGACACTGAGACGCAGAGACACTGAGACACTGAGACGCAGAGACGCAGAGACACTGAGACGCAGAGACACTGAGACGCGGAGACGCAGAGACACTGAGACACAGAGACGCAGAGACACTGAGACACTGAGACGCAGAGACACTGAGACGCAGAGACACTGAGACACTGAGACGCAGAGACACTGAGACACAGAGACGCAGAGACACTGAGACACTGAGACGCAGAGACACTGAGACGCAGAGACACTGAGACACTGAGACGCAGAGACACTGAGACACTGAGACGTGGAGACGCAGAGACACTGAGACGCAGAGACACTGAGACACAGAGACGCAGAGACGCTGAGACACTGAGACGTGGAGACGCAGAGACACTGAGACGCAGAGACGCAGAGACACTGAGACACAGAGACGCAGAGACACTGAGACACTGAGACGCAGAGACACTGAGACGCAGAGACACTGAGACGCAGAGACACTGAGACGCAGAGACACTGAGACACTGAGACGCGGAGACGCAGAGACACTGAGACACAGAGACGCAGAGACACTGAGACACTGAGACGCAGAGACACTGAGACGCAGAGACACTGAGACACTGAGACGCAGAGACACTGAGACACAGAGACGCAGAGACACTGAGACACTGAGACACTGAGACGCAGAGACACTGAGACGCAGAGACACTGAGACACTGAGACGCAGAGACACTGAGACACTGAGACGTGGAGACGCAGAGACACTGAGACGCAGAGACACTGAGACACAGAGACGCAGAGACACTGAGACACTGAGACGTGGAGACGCAGAGACACTGAGACGCAGAGACGCAGAGACACTGAGACACAGAGACGCAGAGACACTGAGACACTGAGACACTGAGACGCAGAGACACTGAGACGCAGAGACACTGAGACGCAGAGACACTGAGACGCAGAGACACTGAGACACTGAGACGCAGAGACACTGAGACACTGAGACGTGGAGACGCAGAGACACTGAGACGCAGAGACACTGAGACACAGAGACGCAGAGACACTGAGACGCAGAGACACTGAGACACTGAGACGTGGAGACGCAGAGACACTGAGACGCAGAGACACTGAGACACAGAGACGCAGAGACACTGAGACACTGAGACACTGAGACGCAGAGACACTGAGACGCAGAGACACTGAGACGCAGAGACACTGAGACGCAGAGACACTGAGACGCAAGGACACTGAGACGCAAGGACACTGAGACGCAGGGACTCTGAGACGCAGAGAATCTGAGAAGCAGAGACGCTGAGACGCAGAGACACTGAGACGCAGAGACACTGAGACACTGAGACGCGGAGACGCAGAGACACTGAGACGCAGAGACACTGAGACACTGAGACGCGGAGACGCGGAGACGCAGAGATACTGAGACGCAGAGACACTGAGACACTGAGACGCAGAGACACTGAGACACAGAGACACTGAGACGCAGAGACACTGAGACACTGAGACGCAGAGACACTGAGACGCTGAGACGCAGAGACACTGAGACGCAGAGACACTGAGACGCAGAGACACTGAGACGCAGAGACACTGAGACGCTGAGACACTGAGACGCTGAGGCGCAGAGACACTGAGACGCAGAGACACTGAGACACAGAGATACTGAGACGCAGAGACACTGAGACGCAGAGACACTGAGACGAAGAGACACTGAGATGCAGAGACACCGAGACGCAGTGACACTGAGACGCAGGGACTCTAAGGCGCAGGGACACTGAGACGCAGAGACACTGAGACGCAGAGACACTGAGACGCAGAGAGTCTGCGAGGCGGAGACACTAGGACGCGGAGACACTGAGACGCAGAGACACTGAGACGCAGAGACACTGAGACGCAGAGACGCAGAAACACTGAGACACTGAGACACAGAGACACAGAGACACTGAGTGTCTGAGACGCGGAGACACTGAGACACAGAGACGCTGAGACACAGAGACACTGATACTCTGAGACACTGAGACACTGAGACACTGAGACACTGAGACACTGAGAGTCTGAGACGCTGAGACACTGAGTCACAGAGACACTGAGACCCTGAGACACTGAGGCACTTAGACATAGAGGCACAGAAACACTGAGACACAGAGACACTGAGACACAGAGACTCAGAGACACTGAGACTCTGAGACACTAAGACACAGAGACACAGAGACACTGAGACACTGAGACTCAGAGACACTGAGACTCTGAGACACTGAGACACAGAGACACAGAGACACTGAGACTCTGAGACACTGAGACATTGAGACACAGAGACACAGAAACACTGAGACACAGAGACACAGAGACACAGAGACACTGAGACACTGAGAGACCGGCACACAGAGACACTGAGACACAGAAACTCAGAGACACTGAGACACTGAGACGCGGAGACGCAGAGACACTGAGACGCAGAGACACTGAGACGCAGAGACACTGAGACACTGAGACGCGGAGACGCAGAGACACTGAGACGCAGAGGACACTGAGACGCAGAGACGCAGAGACACTGAGACGCAGAGACACTGAGACGCAGAGACACTGAGACACTGAGACGCGGAGACGCAGAGACACTGAGACGCAGAGACACTGAGACGCAGAGACACTGAGACACTGAGACGCAGAGACACTGAGACGCAGAGACACTGAGACACTGAGACGCGGAGACGCAGAGACACTGAGACGCAGAGACACTGAGACACTGAGACGCAGAGACACTGAGACGCAGAGACACTGAGACACTGAGACGCGGAGACGCAGAGACACTGAGACGCAGAGACACTGAGACGCAGAGACACTGAGACACTGAGACGCAGAGACACAGAGACGCAGAGACACTGAGACACTGAGACGCGGAGACGCAGAGACACTGAGACGCAGAGACACTGAGACACTGAGACGCGGAGACGCAGAGACACTGAGACACTGAGACGCGGAGACGCAGAGACACTGAGACACAGAGACGCAGAGACACTGAGACGCAGAGACACTGAGACGCAGAGACACTGAGACACTGAGACGCGGAGACGCAGGGACACTGAGACACTGAGACACAGAGACGCAGAGACACTGAGACACTGAGACGCAGAGACACTGAGACGCAGAGACACTGAGACACTGAGACGCAGAGACACTGAGACACAGAGACGCAGAGACACTGAGACGCAGAGACACTGAGACACTGAGACGCAGAGACGCAGAGACACTGAGACGCAGAGACACTGAGACGCAGAGACACTGAGACACTGAGACGCGGAGACGCAGAGACACTGAGACACAGAGACGCAGAGACACTGAGACACTGAGACGCAGAGACACTGAGACGCAGAGACACTGAGACACTGAGACGCAGAGACACTGAGACACAGAGACGCAGAGACACTGAGACACTGAGACGCAGAGACACTGAGACGCAGAGACACTGAGACACTGAGACGCAGAGACACTGAGACACTGAGACGTGGAGACGCAGAGACACTGAGACGCAGAGACACTGAGACACAGAGACGCAGAGACGCTGAGACACTGAGACGTGGAGACGCAGAGACACTGAGACGCAGAGACGCAGAGACACTGAGACACAGAGACGCAGAGACACTGAGACACTGAGACGCAGAGACACTGAGACGCAGAGACACTGAGACGCAGAGACACTGAGACGCAGAGACACTGAGACACTGAGACGCGGAGACGCAGAGACACTGAGACACAGAGACGCAGAGACACTGAGACACTGAGACGCAGAGACACTGAGACGCAGAGACACTGAGACACTGAGACGCAGAGACACTGAGACACAGAGACGCAGAGACACTGAGACACTGAGACACTGAGACGCAGAGACACTGAGACGCAGAGACACTGAGACACTGAGACGCAGAGACACTGAACACTGAGACGTGGAGACGCAGAGACACTGAGACGCAGAGACACTGAGACACAGAGACGCAGAGACACTGAGACACTGAGACGTGGAGACGCAGAGACACTGAGACGCAGAGACGCAGAGACACTGAGACACAGAGACGCAGAGACACTGAGACACTGAGACGCAGAGACACTGAGACGCAGAGACACTGAGACGCAGAGACACTGAGACGCAGAGACACTTGGACGCAGAGACACTGAGACACTGAGACGCAGAGACACTGAGACACTGAGACGTGGAGACGCAGAGACACTGAGACGCAGAGACACTGAGACACAGAGACGCAGAGACACTGAGACGCAGAGACACTGAGACACTGAGACGTGGAGACGCAGAGACACTGAGACGCAGAGACACTGAGACACAGAGACGCAGAGACACTGAGACACTGAGACACTGAGACGCAGAGACACTGAGACGCAGAGACACTGAGACGCAGAGACACTGAGACGCAGAGACACTGAGACGCAAGGACACTGAGACGCAAGGACACTGAGACGCAGGGACTCTGAGACGCAGAGAATCTGAGAAGCAGAGACGCTGAGACGCAGAGACACTGAGACGCAGAGACACTGAGACACTGAGACGCGGAGACGCAGAGACACTGAGACGCAGAGACACTGAGACACTGAGACGCGGAGACGCGGAGACGCAGAGATACTGAGACGCAGAGACACTGAGACACTGAGACGCAGAGACACTGAGACACAGAGACACTGAGACGCAGAGACACTGAGACACTGAGACGCAGAGACACTGAGACGCTGAGACGTAGAGACACTGAGACGCAGAGACACTGAGACGCAGAGACACTGAGACGCAGAGACACTGAGACGCTGAGACACTGAGACGCTGAGGCGCAGAGACACTGAGACGCAGAGACACTGAGACGCAGAGACACTGAGACGCAGAGACACTGAGACGCAGAGACACTGAGACGAAGAGACACTGAGATGCAGAGACGCAGAGACGCTGAGACACTGAGACGTGGAGACGCAGAGACACTGAGACGCAGAGACGCAGAGACACTGAGACACAGAGACGCAGAGACACTGAGACACTGAGACGCAGAGACACTGAGACGCAGAGACACTGAGACGCAGAGACACTGAGACGCAGAGACACTGAGACACTGAGACGCGGAGACGCAGAGACACTGAGACACAGAGACGCAGAGACACTGAGACACTGAGACGCAGAGACACTGAGACGCAGAGACACTGAGACACTGAGACGCAGAGACACTGAGACACAGAGACGCAGAGACACTGAGACACTGAGACACTGAGACGCAGAGACACTGAGACGCAGAGACACTGAGACACTGAGACGCAGAGACACTGAGACACTGAGACGTGGAGACGCAGAGACACTGAGACGCAGAGACACTGAGACACAGAGACGCAGAGACACTGAGACACTGAGACGTGGAGACGCAGAGACACTGAGACGCAGAGACGCAGAGACACTGAGACACAGAGACGCAGAGACACTGAGACACTGAGACGCAGAGACACTGAGACGCAGAGACACTGAGACGCAGAGACACTGAGACGCAGAGACACTGAGACGCAGAGACACTGAGACACTGAGACGCAGAGACACTGAGACACTGAGACGTGGAGACGCAGAGACACTGAGACGCAGAGACACTGAGACACAGAGACGCAGAGACACTGAGACGCAGAGACACTGAGACACTGAGACGTGGAGACGCAGAGACACTGAGACGCAGAGACACTGAGACACAGAGACGCAGAGACACTGAGACACTGAGACACTGAGACGCAGAGACACTGAGACGCAGAGACACTGAGACGCAGAGACACTGAGACGCAAGGACACTGAGACGCAAGGACACTGAGACGCAGGGACTCTGAGACGCAGAGAATCTGAGAAGCAGAGACGCTGAGACGCAGAGACACTGAGACGCAGAGACACTGAGACACTGAGACGCGGAGACGCAGAGACACTGAGACGCAGAGACACTGAGACACTGAGACGCGGAGACGCGGAGACGCAGAGATACTGAGACGCAGAGACACTGAGACACTGAGACGCAGAGACACTGAGACACAGAGACACTGAGACGCAGAGACACTGAGACACTGAGACGCAGAGACACTGAGACGCTGAGACGTAGAGACACTGAGACGCAGAGACACTGAGACGCAGAGACACTGAGACGCAGAGACACTGAGACGCTGAGACACTGAGACGCTGAGGCGCAGAGACACTGAGACGCAGAGACACTGAGACGCAGAGACACTGAGACGCAGAGACACTGAGACGCAGAGACACTGAGACGAAGAGACACTGAGATGCAGAGACACCGAGACGCAGTGACACTGAGACGCAGGGACTCTAAGGCGCAGGGACACTGAGACGCAGAGACACTGAGACGCAGAGACACTGAGACGCAGAGAGTCTGCGAGGCGGAGACACTAGGACGCGGAGACACTGAGACGCAGAGACACTGAGACGCAGAGACACTGAGACGCAGAGACGCAGAAACACTGAGACGCAGAGACGCAGAGACACTGAGACGCAGAGACACTGAGACGCAAGGACACTGAGACGCAAGGACACTGAGACGCAGGGACTCTGAGACGCAGAGAATCTGAGAAGCAGAGACGCTGAGACGCAGAGACACAGATGCAGAGACACTGAGGCGCAGAGACACTGAGGCGCAGAGACACTGAGACGCAGAGACACAGAGACTCTGACATGCAGAGACACTGAGACGCAGAGACACTGAGGCGCAGAGACACTGAGACGCAGGGAAACTGAGACGCAGAGACACTGAGACACAGAGACAGAGACGCAGAGACGCAGAGACGCAGAGACGCTGAGACGCAGTGACGCAGAGACACTGAGACGCAGAGACGCTGAGACGCCGAGACTCTGGGACGCCGAGACACTGAGACGCAGATACACTGAGACGTAGAGACACTGAGACGCAGAGACACTGAGACGCAGAGACACTGAGACGCAGAGACGCAGAGACGCTGAGACACCGAGACGCAGAAACACCGAGACGCAGAGACACTGAGACGTAGAGACGCAGAGACACTGAGACGCAGAGACACCGAGACGCAGAGACACTGAGACGCAGAGACACCGAGACGCAGAGACACCGAGACGCAGAGACGCAGAGACACTGAGACACTGAGACGCAGAGACACTGAGACGCAGAGACGCAGAGACACCGAGACGCAGAGACGCAGACACACAGAGACGCAGAGACACTGAGACGCAGAGACACTGAGACGCAGAGACACAGAGACGCAGAGACACAGAGACGCAGAGACACTGAGACGCAGGGACGTTGAGACGCAGAGACTATGAGACGCAGAGACTATGAGAGGCGGAGACACTGAGACGCAGAGACACTGAGACGCAGAGACACCGAGACGCAGAGACACCGAGACGCAGAGACACCGAGACGCAGAGACACTGAGACACTGAGACGCAGAGACACTGAGACACTGAGACGTGGAGACGCAGAGACACTGAGACGCAGAGACACTGAGACACAGAGACGCAGAGACACTGAGACACTGAGACGTGGAGACGCAGAGACACTGAGACGCAGAGACACTGAGACACAGAGACGCAGAGACACTGAGACACTGAGACGCAGAGACACTGAGACGCAGAGACACTGAGACGCAGAGACACTGAGACGCAGAGACACTGAGACACTGAGACGCAGAGACACTGAGACACTGAGACGTGGAGACGCAGAGACACTGAGACGCAGAGACACTGAGACACAGAGACGCAGAGACACTGAGACGCAGAGACACTGAGACACTGAGACGTGGAGACGCAGAGACACTGAGACGCAGAGACACTGAGACACAGAGACGCAGAGACACTGAGACACTGAGACACTGAGACGCAGAGACACTGAGACGCAGAGACACTGAGACGCAGAGACACTGAGACGCAGAGACACTGAGACGCAAGGACACTGAGACGCAAGGACACTGAGACGCAGGGACTCTGAGACGCAGAGAATCTGAGAAGCAGAGACGCTGAGACGCAGAGACACTGAGACGCAGAGACACTGAGACACTGAGACGCGGAGACGCAGAGACACTGAGACGCAGAGACACTGAGACACTGAGACGCGGAGACGCGGAGACGCAGAGATACTGAGACGCAGAGACACTGAGACACTGAGACGCGGAGACGCAGAGACACTGAGACACAGAGACACTGAGACGCAGAGACACTGAGACACTGAGACGCAGAGACACTGAGACGCTGAGACGCAGAGACACTGAGACGCAGAGACACTGAGACGCAGAGACACTGAGACGCAGAGACACTGAGACGCTGAGACACTGAGACGCTGAGGCGCAGAGACACTGAGACGCAGAGACACTGAGACGCAGAGACACTGAGACGCAGAGACACTGAGACGCAGAGACACTGAGACGAAGAGACACTGAGATGCAGAGACACCGAGACGCAGTGACACTGAGACGCAGGGACTCTAAGGCGCAGGGACACTGAGACGCAGAGACACTGAGACGCAGAGACACTGAGACGCAGAGAGTCTGCGAGGCGGAGACACTAGGACGCGGAGACACTGAGACGCAGAGACACTGAGACGCAGAGACACTGAGACGCAGAGACGCAGAAACACTGAGACGCAGAGACGCAGAGACACTGAGACGCAGAGACACTGAGACGCAGAGACACTGAGACGCAAGGACACTGAGACGCAAGGACACTGAGACGCAGGGACTCTGAGACGCAGAGAATCTGAGAAGCAGAGACGCTGAGACGCAGAGACACAGATGCAGAGACACTGAGGCGCAGAGACACTGAGACACTGAGACGCGGAGACGCAGAGACACTGAGACACAGAGACGCAGAGACACTGAGACACTGAGACGCAGAGACACTGAGACGCAGAGACACTGAGACACTGAGACGCAGAGACACTGAGACACAGAGACGCAGAGACACTGAGACACTGAGACGCAGAGACACTGAGACGCAGAGACACTGAGACACTGAGACGCAGAGACACTGAGACACTGAGACGTGGAGACGCAGAGACACTGAGACGCAGAGACACTGAGACACAGAGACGCAGAGACGCTGAGACACTGAGACGTGGAGACGCAGAGACACTGAGACGCAGAGACGCAGAGACACTGAGACACAGAGACGCAGAGACACTGAGACACTGAGACGCAGAGACACTGAGACGCAGAGACACTGAGACGCAGAGACACTGAGACGCAGAGACACTGAGACACTGAGACGCGGAGACGCAGAGACACTGAGACACAGAGACGCAGAGACACTGAGACACTGAGACGCAGAGACACTGAGACGCAGAGACACTGAGACACTGAGACGCAGAGACACTGAGACACAGAGACGCAGAGACACTGAGACACTGAGACACTGAGACGCAGAGACACTGAGACGCAGAGACACTGAGACACTGAGACGCAGAGACACTGAGACACTGAGACGTGGAGACGCAGAGACACTGAGACGCAGAGACACTGAGACACAGAGACGCAGAGACACTGAGACACTGAGACGTGGAGACGCAGAGACACTGAGACGCAGAGACGCAGAGACACTGAGACACAGAGACGCAGAGACACTGAGACACTGAGACGCAGAGACACTGAGACGCAGAGACACTGAGACGCAGAGACACTGAGACGCAGAGACACTTGGACGCAGAGACACTGAGACACTGAGACGCAGAGACACTGAGACACTGAGACGTGGAGACGCAGAGACACTGAGACGCAGAGACACTGAGACACAGAGACGCAGAGACACTGAGACGCAGAGACACTGAGACACTGAGACGTGGAGACGCAGAGACACTGAGACGCAGAGACACTGAGACACAGAGACGCAGAGACACTGAGACACTGAGACACTGAGACGCAGAGACACTGAGACGCAGAGACACTGAGACGCAGAGACACTGAGACGCAGAGACACTGAGACGCAAGGACACTGAGACGCAAGGACACTGAGACGCAGGGACTCTGAGACGCAGAGAATCTGAGAAGCAGAGACGCTGAGACGCAGAGACACTGAGACGCAGAGACACTGAGACACTGAGACGCGGAGACGCAGAGACACTGAGACGCAGAGACACTGAGACACTGAGACGCGGAGACGCGGAGACGCAGAGATACTGAGACGCAGAGACACTGAGACACTGAGACGCAGAGACACTGAGACACAGAGACACTGAGACGCAGAGACACTGAGACACTGAGACGCAGAGACACTGAGACGCTGAGACGTAGAGACACTGAGACGCAGAGACACTGAGACGCAGAGACACTGAGACGCAGAGACACTGAGACGCTGAGACACTGAGACGCTGAGGCGCAGAGACACTGAGACGCAGAGACACTGAGACGCAGAGACACTGAGACGCAGAGACACTGAGACGCAGAGACACTGAGACGAAGAGACACTGAGATGCAGAGACGCAGAGACGCTGAGACACTGAGACGTGGAGACGCAGAGACACTGAGACGCAGAGACGCAGAGACACTGAGACACAGAGACGCAGAGACACTGAGACACTGAGACGCAGAGACACTGAGACGCAGAGACACTGAGACGCAGAGACACTGAGACACTGAGACGCGGAGACGCAGAGACACTGAGACACAGAGACGCAGAGACACTGAGACACTGAGACGCAGAGACACTGAGACGCAGAGACACTGAGACACTGAGACGCAGAGACACTGAGACACAGAGACGCAGAGACACTGAGACACTGAGACACTGAGACGCAGAGACACTGAGACGCAGAGACACTGAGACACTGAGACGCAGAGACACTGAGACACTGAGACGTGGAGACGCAGAGACACTGAGACGCAGAGACACTGAGACACAGAGACGCAGAGACACTGAGACACTGAGACGTGGAGACGCAGAGACACTGAGACGCAGAGACGCAGAGACACTGAGACACAGAGACGCAGAGACACTGAGACACTGAGACGCAGAGACACTGAGACGCAGAGACACTGAGACGCAGAGACACTGAGACGCAGAGACACTGAGACGCAGAGACACTGAGACACTGAGACGCAGAGACACTGAGACACTGAGACGTGGAGACGCAGAGACACTGAGACGCAGAGACACTGAGACACAGAGACGCAGAGACACTGAGACGCAGAGACACTGAGACACTGAGACGTGGAGACGCAGAGACACTGAGACGCAGAGACACTGAGACACAGAGACGCAGAGACACTGAGACACTGAGACACTGAGACGCAGAGACACTGAGACGCAGAGACACTGAGACGCAGAGACACTGAGACGCAGAGACACTGAGACGCAAGGACACTGAGACGCAAGGACACTGAGACGCAGGGACTCTGAGACGCAGAGAATCTGAGAAGCAGAGACGCTGAGACGCAGAGACACTGAGACGCAGAGACACTGAGACACTGAGACGCGGAGACGCAGAGACACTGAGACGCAGAGACACTGAGACACTGAGACGCGGAGACGCGGAGACGCAGAGATACTGAGACGCAGAGACACTGAGACACTGAGACGCAGAGACACTGAGACACAGAGACACTGAGACGCAGAGACACTGAGACACTGAGACGCAGAGACACTGAGACGCTGAGACGTAGAGACACTGAGACGCAGAGACACTGAGACGCAGAGACACTGAGACGCAGAGACACTGAGACGCTGAGACACTGAGACGCTGAGGCGCAGAGACACTGAGACGCAGAGACACTGAGACGCAGAGACACTGAGACGCAGAGACACTGAGACGCAGAGACACTGAGACGAAGAGACACTGAGATGCAGAGACACCGAGACGCAGTGACACTGAGACGCAGGGACTCTAAGGCGCAGGGACACTGAGACGCAGAGACACTGAGACGCAGAGACACTGAGACGCAGAGAGTCTGCGAGGCGGAGACACTAGGACGCGGAGACACTGAGACGCAGAGACACTGAGACGCAGAGACACTGAGACGCAGAGACGCAGAAACACTGAGACGCAGAGACGCAGAGACACTGAGACGCAGAGACACTGAGACGCAAGGACACTGAGACGCAAGGACACTGAGACGCAGGGACTCTGAGACGCAGAGAATCTGAGAAGCAGAGACGCTGAGACGCAGAGACACAGATGCAGAGACACTGAGGCGCAGAGACACTGAGGCGCAGAGACACTGAGACGCAGAGACACAGAGACTCTGACATGCAGAGACACTGAGACGCAGAGACACTGAGGCGCAGAGACACTGAGACGCAGGGAAACTGAGACGCAGAGACACTGAGACACAGAGACAGAGACGCAGAGACGCAGAGACGCAGAGACGCTGAGACGCAGTGACGCAGAGACACTGAGACGCAGAGACGCTGAGACGCCGAGACTCTGGGACGCCGAGACACTGAGACGCAGATACACTGAGACGTAGAGACACTGAGACGCAGAGACACTGAGACGCAGAGACACTGAGACGCAGAGACGCAGAGACGCTGAGACACCGAGACGCAGAAACACCGAGACGCAGAGACACTGAGACGTAGAGACGCAGAGACACTGAGACGCAGAGACACCGAGACGCAGAGACACTGAGACGCAGAGACACCGAGACGCAGAGACACCGAGACGCAGAGACGCAGAGACACTGAGACACTGAGACGCAGAGACACTGAGACGCAGAGACGCAGAGACACCGAGACGCAGAGACGCAGACACACAGAGACGCAGAGACACTGAGACGCAGAGACACTGAGACGCAGAGACACAGAGACGCAGAGACACAGAGACGCAGAGACACTGAGACGCAGGGACGTTGAGACGCAGAGACTATGAGACGCAGAGACTATGAGAGGCGGAGACACTGAGACGCAGAGACACTGAGACGCAGAGACACCGAGACGCAGAGACACCGAGACGCAGAGACACCGAGACGCAGAGACACTGAGACACTGAGACGCAGAGACACTGAGACACTGAGACGTGGAGACGCAGAGACACTGAGACGCAGAGACACTGAGACACAGAGACGCAGAGACACTGAGACACTGAGACGTGGAGACGCAGAGACACTGAGACGCAGAGACACAGAGACGCAGAGACACTGAGACACTGAGACGCAGAGACACTGAGACGCAGAGACACTGAGACGCAGAGACACTGAGACGCAGAGACACTGAGACACTGAGACGCAGAGACACTGAGACACTGAGACGTGGAGACGCAGAGACACTGAGACGCAGAGACACTGAGACACAGAGACGCAGAGACACTGAGACGCAGAGACACTGAGACACTGAGACGTGGAGACGCAGAGACACTGAGACGCAGAGACACTGAGACACAGAGACGCAGAGACACTGAGACACTGAGACACTGAGACGCAGAGACACTGAGACGCAGAGACACTGAGACGCAGAGACACTGAGACGCAGAGACACTGAGACGCAAGGACACTGAGACGCAAGGACACTGAGACGCAGGGACTCTGAGACGCAGAGAATCTGAGAAGCAGAGACGCTGAGACGCAGAGACACTGAGACGCAGAGACACTGAGACACTGAGACGCGGAGACGCAGAGACACTGAGACGCAGAGACACTGAGACACTGAGACGCGGAGACGCGGAGACGCAGAGATACTGAGACGCAGAGACACTGAGACACTGAGACGCGGAGACGCAGAGACACTGAGACACAGAGACACTGAGACGCAGAGACACTGAGACACTGAGACGCAGAGACACTGAGACGCTGAGACGCAGAGACACTGAGACGCAGAGACACTGAGACGCAGAGACACTGAGACGCAGAGACACTGAGACGCTGAGACACTGAGACGCTGAGGCGCAGAGACACTGAGACGCAGAGACACTGAGACGCAGAGACACTGAGACGCAGAGACACTGAGACGCAGAGACACTGAGACGAAGAGACACTGAGATGCAGAGACACCGAGACGCAGTGACACTGAGACGCAGGGACTCTAAGGCGCAGGGACACTGAGACGCAGAGACACTGAGACGCAGAGACACTGAGACGCAGAGAGTCTGCGAGGCGGAGACACTAGGACGCGGAGACACTGAGACGCAGAGACACTGAGACGCAGAGACACTGAGACGCAGAGACGCAGAAACACTGAGACGCAGAGACGCAGAGACACTGAGACGCAGAGACACTGAGACGCAGAGACACTGAGACGCAAGGACACTGAGACGCAAGGACACTGAGACGCAGGGACTCTGAGACGCAGAGAATCTGAGAAGCAGAGACGCTGAGACGCAGAGACACAGATGCAGAGACACTGAGGCGCAGAGACACTGAGGCGCAGAGACACTGAGACGCAGAGACACAGAGACTCTGACATGCAGAGACACTGAGACGCAGAGACACTGAGGCGCAGAGACACTGAGACGCAGGGAAACTGAGACGCAGAGACACTGAGACACAGAGACAGAGACGCAGAGACGCAGAGACGCAGAGACGCTGAGACGCAGTGACGCAGAGACACTGAGACGCAGAGACGCTGAGACGCCGAGACTCTGGGACGCCGAGACACTGAGACGCAGATACACTGAGACGTAGAGACACTGAGACGCAGAGACACTGAGACGCAGAGACACTGAGACGCAGAGACGCAGAGACGCAGAGACACCGAGACGCAGAGACACCGAGACGCAGAGACACTGAGACGTAGAGACGCAGAGACACTGAGACGCAGAGACACCGAGACGCAGAGACACTGAGACGCAGAGACACCGAGACGCAGAGACACCGAGACGCAGAGACGCAGAGACACTGAGACACTGAGACGCAGAGACACTGAGACGCAGAGACGCAGAGACACCGAGACGCAGAGACGCAGACACACAGAGACGCAGAGACACTGAGACGCAGAGACACTGAGACGCAGAGACACTGAGACGCAGAGACACAGAGACGCAGAGACACAGAGACGCAGAGACACTGAGACGCAGGGACGTTGAGACGCAGAGACTATGAGACGCAGAGACTATGAGAGGCGGAGACACTGAGACGCAGAGACACCGAGACGCAGAGACACCGAGACGCAGAGACACCGAGACGCAGAGACACCGAGACGCAGAGACACAGAGACGCAGAGACGCAGAGACACAGAGACACTGAGACGCAGAGACTATGAGACGCAGAGACACTGAGACGCAGAGACGCAGGGACGCAGAGACACCGAGACGCAGAGACACCGAGACGCAGAGACACCGAGACGCAGAGACACAGAGACGCAGAGACGCAGAGACACAGAGACACTGAGACGCAGGGACATTGAGACGCAGAGACTATGAGACGCAGAGACACTGAGACGCAGAGACGCAGGGACGCAGAGACACTGCGACACTGAGACGCAGGGACTCTGAGACGCAGAGACACTGAGACGCAGAGACGCAGGGACGCAGAGACACTGAGACGCAGAGACACTGAGACGCAGAGACACTGAGACACTGAGACGCAGGGACTCTGAGACGCAGAGACACTGAGACGCAGAGACACTGAGACGCAGAGACGCAGGGACGCAGAGACACTGCGACACTGAGACGCAGGGACTCTGAGAGGCAGAGACACTGAGACGCAGAGACACTGAGACGCAGAGACACTGAGACACTGAGGCGCAGAGACACTGAGGCGCAGAGACACTGAGACGCAGAGACACTGAGACGCAGAGACTCTGAGACGCAGAGACACAGAGACGCAGAGACGCAGAGACACTGAGACGCAGAGAGACGCAGAGACACCGAGACGCAGAGACTCAGAGACGCAGAGACACTGAGACGCAGAGACACTGAGACACTGAGACGCAGAGACGCAGAGACGCAGAGACACAGAGACGCAGAGACGCAGAGACACAGAGACACTGAGACGCAGGGATATTGAGACGCAGAGACTATGAGACGCAGAGACTATGAGAGGCGGAGACACTGAGACGCAGAGACACTGAGACGCAGAGACGCAGGGACGCATAGACACTGCGACACTGAGACGCAGGGACTCTGAGACGCAGAGACACTGAGACGCAAGGACACTGAGACGCAAGGACACTGAGACGCAGAGAATCTGAGAAGCAGAGACGCTGAGACGCAGAGACACAGATGCAGAGACACTGAGGCGCAGAGACACTGAGGCGCAGAGACACTGAGACGCAGAGACACAGAGACTCTGACATGCAGAGACACTGAGACGCAGAGACACTGAGGCGCAGAGACACTGAGACGCAGGGAAACTGAGACGCAGAGACACTGAGACACAGAGACAGAGACGCAGAGACGCAGAGACGCAGAGACGCTGAGACGCAGTGACGCAGAGACACTGAGACGCAGAGACGCTGAGACGCCGAGACTCTGGGACGCCGAGACACTGAGACGCAGATACACTGAGACGTAGAGACACTGAGACGCAGAGACACTGAGACGCAGAGACACTGAGACGCAGAGACGCAGAGACGCAGAGACACCGAGACGCAGAGACACCGAGACGCAGAGACACTGAGACGTAGAGACGCAGAGACACTGAGACGCAGAGACACCGAGACGCAGAGACACTGAGACGCAGAGACACCGAGACGCAGAGACACCGAGACGCAGAGACGCAGAGACACTGAGACACTGAGACGCAGAGACACTGAGACGCAGAGACGCAGAGACACCGAGACGCAGAGACGCAGACACACAGAGACGCAGAGACACTGAGACGCAGAGACACTGAGACACAGAGACACAGAGACGCAGAGACACAGAGACGCAGAGACACTGAGACGCAGGGACGTTGAGACGCAGAGACTATGAGACGCAGAGACTATGAGAGGCGGAGACACTGAGACGCAGAGACACTGAGACGCAGAGACACCGAGACACTGAGACGCGGAGACGCAGAGACACTGAGACACAGAGACACTGAGACACTGAGACGCGGAGACGCAGAGACACTGAGACGCAGAGACACTGAGACACTGAGACGCGGAGACGCAGAGACACTGAGACGCAGAGACACTGAGACACTGAGACACTGAGACGCAGAGACACTGAGACGCAGAGACACTGAGACACTGAGACGCGGAGACGCAGAGACACTGAGACGCAGAGACACTGAGACGCAGAGACACAGAGACGCAGAGACACTGAGACACTGAGACGCGGAGACGCAGAGACACTGAGACGCAGAGACACTGAGACACTGAGACGCGGAGACGCAGAGACACTGAGACACTGAGACGCGGAGACGCAGAGACACTGAGACACAGAGACGCAGAGACACTGAGACGCAGAGACACTGAGACGCAGAGACACTGAGACACTGAGACGCGGAGACGCAGAGACACTGAGACACTGAGACACAGAGACGCAGAGACACTGAGACACTGAGACGCAGAGACACTGAGACGCAGAGACACTGAGACACTGAGACGCAGAGACACTGAGACACAGAGACGCAGAGACACTGAGACGCAGAGACACTGAGACACTGAGACGCAGAGACGCAGAGACACTGAGACGCAGAGACACTGAGACGCAGAGACACTGAGACACTGAGACGCGGAGACGCAGAGACACTGAGACACAGAGACGCAGAGACACTGAGACACTGAGACGCAGAGACACTGAGACGCAGAGACACTGAGACACTGAGACGCAGAGACACTGAGACACAGAGACGCAGAGACACTGAGACACTGAGACGCAGAGACACTGAGACGCAGAGACACTGAGACACTGAGACGCAGAGACACTGAGACACTGAGACGTGGAGACGCAGAGACACTGAGACGCAGAGACACTGAGACACAGAGACGCAGAGACACTGAGACACTGAGACGTGGAGACGCAGAGACACTGAGACGCAGAGACGCAGAGACACTGAGACACAGAGACGCAGAGACACTGAGACACTGAGACGCAGAGACACTGAGACGCAGAGACACTGAGACGCAGAGACACTGAGACACTGAGACGCGGAGACGCAGAGACACTGAGACACAGAGACGCAGAGACACTGAGACACTGAGACGCAGAGACACTGAGACGCAGAGACACTGAGACACTGAGACGCAGAGACACTGAGACACAGAGACGCAGAGACACTGAGACACTGAGACGCAGAGACACTGAGACGCAGAGACACTGAGACACTGAGACGCAGAGACACTGAGACACTGAGACGTGGAGACGCAGAGACACTGAGACGCAGAGACACTGAGACACAGAGACGCAGAGACACTGAGACACTGAGACGTGGAGACGCAGAGACACTGAGACGCAGAGACGCAGAGACACTGAGACACAGAGACGCAGAGACACTGAGACACTGAGACGCAGAGACACTGAGACGCAGAGACACTGAGACGCAGAGACACTGAGACGCAGAGACACTGAGACACTGAGACGCAGAGACACTGAGACACTGAGACGTGGAGACGCAGAGACACTGAGACGCAGAGACACTGAGACACAGAGACGCAGAGACACTGAGACGCAGAGACACTGAGACACTGAGACGTGGAGACGCAGAGACACTGAGACGCAGAGACACTGAGACACAGAGACGCAGAGACACTGAGACACTGAGACACTGAGACGCAGAGACACTGAGACGCAGAGACACTGAGACGCAGAGACACTGAGACGCAAGGACACTGAGACGCAAGGACACTGAGACGCAGGGACTCTGAGACGCAGAGAATCTGAGAAGCAGAGACGCTGAGACGCAGAGACACTGAGACGCAGAGACACTGAGACACTGAGACGCGGAGACGCAGAGACACTGAGACGCAGAGACACTGAGACACTGAGACGCGGAGACGCGGAGACGCAGAGATACTGAGACGCAGAGACACTGAGACACTGAGACGCGGAGACGCAGAGACACTGAGACACAGAGACACTGAGACGCAGAGACACTGAGACACTGAGACGCAGAGACACTGAGACGCTGAGACGCAGAGACACTGAGACGCAGAGACACTGAGACGCAGAGACACTGAGACGCAGAGACACTGAGACGCTGAGACACTGAGACGCTGAGGCGCAGAGACACTGAGACGCAGAGACACTGAGACGCAGAGACACTGAGACGCAGAGACACTGAGACGCAGAGACACTGAGACGAAGAGACACTGAGATGCAGAGACACCGAGACGCAGTGACACTGAGACGCAGGGACTCTAAGGCGCAGGGACACTGAGACGCAGAGACACTGAGACGCAGAGACACTGAGACGCAGAGAGTCTGCGAGGCGGAGACACTAGGACGCGGAGACACTGAGACGCAGAGACACTGAGACGCAGAGACACTGAGACGCAGAGACGCAGAAACACTGAGACGCAGAGACGCAGAGACACTGAGACGCAGAGACACTGAGACGCAGAGACACTGAGACGCAAGGACACTGAGACGCAAGGACTCTGAGACGCAGAGAATCTGAGAAGCAGAGACGCTGAGACGCAGAGACACAGATGCAGAGACACTGAGGCGCAGAGACACTGAGGCGCAGAGACACTGAGACGCAGAGACACAGAGACTCTGACATGCAGAGACACTGAGACGCAGAGACACTGAGGCGCAGAGACACTGAGACGCAGGGAAACTGAGACGCAGAGACACTGAGACACAGAGACAGAGACGCAGAGACGCAGAGACGCAGAGACGCTGAGACGCAGTGACGCAGAGACACTGAGACGCAGAGACGCTGAGACGCCGAGACTCTGGGACGCCGAGACACTGAGACGCAGATACACTGAGACGTAGAGACACTGAGACGCAGAGACACTGAGACGCAGAGACACTGAGACGCAGAGACGCAGAGACACCGAGACGCAGAGACACCGAGACGCAGAGACACTGAGACGTAGAGACGCAGAGACACTGAGACGCAGAGACACCGAGACGCAGAGACACTGAGACGCAGAGACACCGAGACGCAGAGACACCGAGACGCAGAGACGCAGAGACACTGAGACACTGAGACGCAGAGACACTGAGACGCAGAGACGCAGAGACACCGAGACGCAGAGACGCAGACACACAGAGACGCAGAGACACTGAGACGCAGAGACACTGAGACGCAGAGACACAGAGACGCAGAGACACAGAGACGCAGAGACACTGAGACGCAGGGACGTTGAGACGCAGAGACTATGAGACGCAAGGACTATGAGAGGCGGAGACACTGAGACGCAGAGACACTGAGACGCAGAGACACCGAGACGCAGAGACACCGAGACGCAGAGACACCGAGACGCAGAGACACAGAGACGCAGAGACGCAGAGACACAGAGACACTGAGACGCAGGGACATTGAGACGCAGAGACTATGAGACGCAGAGACTATGAGAGGCGGAGACACTGAGACGCAGAGACACTGAGACGCAGAGACGCAGGGACGCAGAGACACTGCGACACTGAGACGCAGGGACTCTGAGACGCAGAGACACTGAGACGCAGAGACGCAGGGACGCAGAGACACTGAGACGCAGAGACACTGAGACGCAGAGACACTGAGACACTGAGACGCAGGGACTCTGAGACGCAGAGACACTGAGACGCAGAGACACTGAGACGCAGAGACGCAGGGACGCAGAGACACTGCGACACTGAGACGCAGGGACTCTGAGAGGCAGAGACACTGAGACGCAGAGACACTGAGACGCAGAGACACTGAGACACTGAGGCGCAGAGACACTGAGGCGCAGAGACACTGAGACGCAGAGACACTGAGACGCAGAGACTCTGAGACGCAGAGACACAGAGACGCAGAGTCGCAGAGACACTGAGACGCAGAGAGACGCAGAGACACCGAGACGCAGAGACTCAGAGACGCAGAGACACTGAGACGCAGAGACACTGAGACACTGAGACGCAGAGACGCAGAGACGCAGAGACACAGAGACGCAGAGACGCAGAGACACAGAGACGCAGGGATATTGAGACGCAGAGACTATGAGACGCAGAGACTATGAGAGGCGGAGACACTGAGACGCAGAGACACTGAGACGCAGAGACGCAGGGACGCATAGACACTGCGACACTGAGACGCAGGGACTCTGAGACGCAGAGACACTGAGACGCAGAGACACTGAGACGCAGAGACACTGAGACACTGAGGCGCAGAGACACTGAGGCGCAGAGACATTGAGACGCAGAGACACTGAGACGCAGAGACACTGAGACACTGAGGCGCAGAGACACTGAGGCGCAGAGACATTGAGACGCAGAGACACTGAGACGCAGAGAGTCTGAGACGCAGAGACTGTGAGACGCAGAGAATCTGAGACGCTGCGACACAGAGACTGTGAGACGCAGAGACACTGAGACGCAAGGACACTGAGACGCAAGGACACTGAGACGCAGGGACTCTGAGACGCAGAGAATCTGAGAAGCAGAGACGCTGAGACGCAGAGACACAGATGCAGAGACACTGAGGCGCAGAGACACTGAGGCGCAGAGACACTGAGACGCAGAGACACTGAGACGCAGAGACACAGAGACTCTGACATGCAGAGACACTGAGACGCAGAGACACTGAGGCGCAGAGACACTGAGACGCAGGGAAACTGAGACGCAGAGACACTGAGACACAGAGACAGAGACGCAGAGACGCAGAGACGCTGAGACGCAGTGACGCAGAGACACTGAGACGCAGAGACGCTGAGACGCCGAGACTCTGGGACGCCGAGACACTGAGACGCAGATACACTGAGACGTAGAGACACTGAGACGCAGAGACACTGAGACGCAGAGACACTGAGACGCAGAGACGCAGAGACACCGAGACGCAGAGACACCGAGACGCAGAGACACTGAGACGTAGAGACGCAGAGACACTGAGACGCAGAGACACCGAGACGCAGAGACACCGAGACGCAGAGACACCGAGACGCAGAGACACCGAGACGCAGAGACGCAGAGACACTGAGACACTGAGACGCAGAGACACTGAGACGCAGAGACGCAGAGACACCGAGACGCAGAGACGCAGACACACAGAGACGCAGAGACACTGAGACGCAGAGACACTGAGACGCAGAGACACAGAGACGCAGAGACACAGAGACGCAGAGACACTGAGACGCAGGGACGTTGAGACGCAGAGACTATGAGACGCAGAGACTATGAGAGGCGGAGACACTGAGACGCAGAGACACTGAGACGCAGAGACGCAGAGACACCGAGACGCAGAGACACCGAGACGCAGAGACACCGAGACGCAGAGACACAGAGACGCAGAGACGCAGAGACACAGAGACACTGAGACGCAGGGACATTGAGACGCAGAGACTATGAGACGCAGAGACTATGAGAGGCGGAGACACTGAGACGCAGAGACACTGAGGCGCAGAGACACTGAGGCGCAGAGACACTGAGACGCAGAGACACTGAGACGCAGAGAGTCTGAGACGCAGAGACTGTGAGACGCAGAGAATCTGAGACGCTGCGACACAGAGACTGTGAGACGCAGAGACTCTGAGACACTGAGACGCAGGGACTCTGAGACGCAGAGACACTGAGACGCAGAGACACTGAGACGCAGAGACACTGAGACGCAGAGACTCTGAGACGCAGAGACACAGAGACGCAGAGACGCAGAGACACTGAGACGCAGAGAGACGCAGAGACACCGAGACGCAGAGACTCAGAGACGCAGAGACACTGAGACGCAGAGACACTGAGACACTGAGACACTGAGACGCAGAGACGCAGAGACGCAGAGACACAGAGACGCAGAGACGCAGAGACACAGAGACACTGAGACGCAGGGATATTGAGACGCAGAGACTATGAGACGCAGAGACTATGAGAGGCGGAGACACTGAGACGCAGAGACACTGAGACGCAGAGACGCAGGGACGCAGAGACACTGCGACACTGAGATGCAGGGACTCTGAGACGCAGAGACACTGAGACGCAGAGACACTGAGACGCAGAGACACTGAGACACTGAGGCGCAGAGACACTGAGGCGCAGAGACATTGAGACGCAGAGACACTGAGACGCAGAGAGTCTGAGACGCAGAGACTGTGAGACGCAGAGAATCTGAGACGCTGCGACACAGAGACTGTGAGACGCAGAGACTCTGAGACGCAGAGACTCTGAGACACAGAGACTCTGACATGCAGAGACGCTGAGACGCAGAGACACTGAGGCGCAGAGACACTGAGACGCAGGGACACTGAGACGCAGAGACACTGAGACACAGAGACAGAGACGCAGAGACGCAGAGACGCTGAGACGCAGAGACGCAGAGACGCTGAGACGCAGAGACACTGAGACGCAGAGACAGAGACGCCGAGACTCTGGGACGCCGAGACACTGAGACGCAGATACACTGAGACGCAGAGACACTGAGACGCAGAGACACTGAGACGCAGAGACTCTGAGACGCAGAGACACAGAGACACAGAGACGCAGAGATGCAGAGACACTGAGGCTCAGAGACTATGAGACGCAGAGACACTGAGACGCAGAGAGAATGAGACGCTGAGACACTGAGACGCAAATACTCTGAGACGCAGAGACACTGAGACACTGAGACACAGAGACATAGAGACACTGAGACGCAGGGACTCTGAGACGCAGGGACTCTGAGACGCAGAGACACTGAAACGCAGAGACTATGAGACGCAGAGACACTGAGACGCAGAGAGTCTGAGAGGCAGAGACTATCAGACGCTGAGACACTGAGACGCAGAGACACTGAGATGCAGAGACACTGAGAAGCAGAGAATCTGAGTCGCAGAGACTCTGAGACGCAGAGACACTGAGACGCAGAGACACTGAGACGCAGACACTCTGAGACGCAGAGACACAGAGACGCAGAGATGCAGAGACACTGAGGCTCAGAGACTATGAGACGCAGAGACAACTGAGACGCAGAGAGAATGAGACGCTGAGACACTGAGACGCAAATACTCTGAGACGCAGAGACACTGAGACACAGAGACATAGAGACACTGAGACGCAGGGACTCTGAGACGCAGGGACTCTGAGACGCAGAGACACTGAAACGCAGAGACTATGAGACGCAGAGACACTGAGACGCAGAGAGTCTGAGAGGCAGAGACTATCAGACGCTGAGACACTGAGACGCAGAGACACTGAGATGCAGAGACACTGAGACGCAGAGAATCTGAGACGCAGAGACTCTGAGACGCAGAGACACTGAGACGCAGAGACACTGAGACGCCGAGACACTGAGACGCCGAGACACTGAGACGCGGAGACTCAGTGACGCGGAGACTCTGATATGCGGAGACTCTGATACGTGGAGACGCTGAGACCCGGAGACGCTGAGACGCAGAGACACTGAGACGCAGAGACACTGAGACGCAGAGACTCTGAGACGCTGAGACGCAGAGACGCAGAAACACTGAGACACAGAGGCCCTGAGACGCAGAGACGCTGAGACACAGAGATGCAGTGACACAGAGACGCTGAGACGAAGAGACTCTGAGATGCAGAGACGCAGAGATGCAGAGACTCTGAGACTCAGAAAAGCTGAGGCGCAGAGACTCTGGGACGCACAGACGCTGAGACGCAGAGACACAGAGACGCAGAGACACTGAGACATAGGCACACTGAGACGCAGACACTCTGAGATGCCGAGACACTGAGACGCCAAGACACTGAGACGCAGAGACTCTGAGAGGCGGAGACACTGAGACGCACAGACACTGAGACGCAGAGACTCTGAGACGCAGAGACACTGAGACGCAGAGACACTGAGACGCGGAGACGCAGAGACACTGAGACGCAGAGACACTGAGACGCAGAGACGCTGAGACGCAGAGACGCTGAGACGCAGAGACACTGAGACGCAGAGACGCTGAGACGCAGAGACACTGAGACGCAGAGACACTGAGACGCAGAGACACTGAGACGCAGAGACTCTGAGACGCTGAGACGCAGAGACGCTGAGGCGCAGAGACACTGAGACGCAGAGACACTGAGACGCAGAGACACTGAGACGCAGGGACTCTGAGACGCAGAGACTATGAGAGGCGGAGACACAGACGCAGAGACTATGAGACGCAGATACTATGAGACGCAGAGAAACTGAAACGCAGAGACTATGAGACGCAGAGACACTGAGACGCAGAGAGTCTGAGAGGCAGAGACACTGAGACTCAGAGACTCTGAGACGCAGAGACACTGAGACGCAGAGACACTGAGACGCAGAGACACTGAGAAGCAGAGACACTGAGACGCAGAGACTCTGAGACGCAGAGACTCTGAGACGCAGAGACTCTGAGACGCAGAGACTCTGAGACGCAGAGACACTGAGACGCAGAGACACTGAGACACTGAGACACTGAGACGCCGAGACACTGAGACGCGGAGACTCAGTGACGCGGAGACTCTGATATGCGGAGACTCTGATACGTGGAGACACTGAGATGCAGAGACGCTGAGACGCAGAGACTCTGAGACGCTGAGACGCAGAGACGCAGAAACACTGAGACACAGAGGCCCTGAGACGCAGAGACGCTGAGACACAGAGATGCAGAGACACAGAGACGCTGAGACGCAGAGACTCTGAGATGCAGAGACGCAGAGACTCTGAGACTCAGAAAAGCTGAGGCGCAGAGACTCTGGGACGCACAGACGCTGAGACGCAGAGACACAGAGACGCAGAGACACTGAGACACAGGCACACTGAGACGCAGACACTCTGAGATGCCGAGACACTGAGACGCCAAGACACTGAGAGGCAGAGACTCTGAGTGGCGGAGACACTGAGACGCACAGACACTGAGACGCAGAGATTCTGAGACGCAGAGACTCTGAGTCGCAGAGACTCTGAGAGGCAGGGAGTCTGGGAGGCGGAGACACTGAGACTCAGAGACTCTGAGACGCAGAGTTATGAGACGCAGAGACACTGAGACACAGAGACACTGAGGCGCAGAGGCACAGAGACACAGAGACGCAGAGACACTGAGACGCGGAGACGCAGAGACACTGAGACGCAGAGACACTGAGACGCTGAGACACAGAGACGCTGAGACACAGAGACGCTGAGGCGCAGAGACACTGAGACGCAGAGACACTGAGACGCTGAGACGCAGAGACACTGAGACGCAGAGACACTGAGACGCAGAGACACTGAGACGCTGAGACGCAGAGACGCTGAGGCGCAGAGACACTGAGACGCAGAGACACTGAGACGCAGAGACACTGAGACGGAGAGACACTGAGACGCAGAGACACTGAGACGCAGAGACACTGAGATGCAGAGACACCGAGACGCAGTGACACTGAGACGCAGGGACTCTGAGGCGCAGGGACACTGAGACGCAGAGACACTGAGACGCAGAGACACTGAGACGCAGAGAGTCTGCGAGGCGGAGACACTAGGACGCAGAGACACTGAGACGCAGAGACACTGAGACGCAGAGACACTGAGACGCAGAGACGCAGAGACACTGAGACGCAGAGACACTGAGACGCAGAGACACTGAGACGCAGAGACACTGAGACGCAAGGACACTGAGACGCAGGGACACTGAGACGCAGGGACACTGAGACGCAGAGACACTGAGAAGCAGAGACACTGAGACTCTGAGACACTGAGACGCAGAGACTCTGAGACGCAGAGACACTGAGACGCAGAGACTCTGAGACGCAGAGACTCTGACATGCAGAGACGCTGAGACACTGAGGCGCAGAGACACTGAGACGCAGGGACACTGAGACGCAGAGACACTGAGACACAGAGACAGAGACGCAGAGACGCTGAGACGCAGAGACGCTGAGACGCAGAGACGCAGAGACACTGAGACGCAGAGACGCTGAGACGCCGAGATTCTGGGACGCCGAGACACTGAGACGCAGATACACTGAGACGCAGAGACACTGAGACGCAGAGACTCTGAGACGCAGAGACACAGAGACGCAGAGACGCAGAGATGCAGAGACTCTGAGATGCAGGGACTCTGAGACGCGAGACGCTTACACGCTGAGACGCAGAGACTCTGAGACGCAGAGACTCTGAGACGCTGAGACGCAGAGACTCTGAGACTCTGAGACGCAGAGACACTGAGAAACAGAGACACTGAGAAGCAGAGACACTGAGACTCTGAGACACTGAGACTCTGAGACACTGAGACGCAGAGACTCTGAGACGCAGAAACAGTGAGACGCAGAGACTCTGAGACGCAGAGACGATGAGACGCAGAGACTCTGAGACTCTGAGACGCAGAGACTCTGAGAAGCAGAGACACTGAGACGTGAAGACACTGAGACGCAGAGACTCTGAGAGGCGGATACACTGAGACGCAGAGACACTGAGACGCAGAGACTCTGAGACGCAGCGAGTCTGGGAGGTGGAGACACTGAGACTCAAAGACTCTGAGACGCAGAGACTATGAGACGCAGAGACACTGAGACACAGAGACGCAGAGACACTGAGACACTGAGACGCAGAGACTCTGAGACTCTGAGACGCAGAGACGATGAGGCGCAGCGACGATGAGACGCAGAGACGCTGAGACGCAGAGACACTGAGACGCAGAGACGATGAGACGATGAGACGCTGAGACGCAGAGACTCTGAGACGCAGAGACTCTGAGACGCAGAGACTCTGAGACGCAGAGACGATGAGACGCTGAGACGCAGAGACTCTGAGACGCAGAGACTCTGAGACGCAGAGACGATGAGACGCTGAGACGCTGAGACGCAGAGACTCTGAGACGCTGAGACACAGAGACTCTGAGACGCAGAGACGATGAGACACAGAGACTCTGAGACGCAGACAGGATGAGACGCTGAGACGCAGAGACGCTGAGACGCAGAGACACTGAGACGCAGAGACTCTGAGACGCAGAGACACTGAGACGCAGAGACTGTGAGAGGCGGAGACACTGAGACGCAGAGACACTGAGATGCAGAGACGCAGGGACGCAGAGACACTGAGACGCAGAGACACTGAGACGCAGAGACACTGAGACGCAGAGACACTGAGACACTGAGACGCAGGGACTCTGAGACGCAGAGACACTGAGACGCAGAGACACTGAGACGCAGAGACACTGAGACGCAGGAACACTGAGACACAGAGACACAGAGACACTGAGACACTGAGGTGCAGAGACACTGAGACGCAGAGACACTGAGACGCAGAGACACTGAGACTCTGAGACACAGAGACTCTGACATGCAGAGACGCTGAGACACTGAGGCGCAGAGACACTGAGACGCAGGGACACTGAGACGCAGAGACACTGAGACACAGAGACAGAGACGCAGAGACGCTGAGACGCAGAGACGCAGAGACGCAGAGACACTGAGACGCAGAGACGCTGAGACGCCGAGATTCTGGGACGCCGAGACACTGAGACGCAGATACACTGAGACGCAGAGACACTGAGACGCAGAGACTCTGAGACGCAGAGACACAGAGACGCAGAGACGCAGAGATGCAGAGACACTGAGGCTCAGAGACTATGAGACGCAGAGACACTGAGACGCAGAGAGAATGAGACGCTGAGACACTGAGACACTGAGACGCAAATACTCTGAGACGCAGAGACACTGAGACACAGGACATAGAGACACTGAGACACAGGGACTCTGAGACGCAGGGACTCTGAGACGCAGAGACACTGAAACGCAGAGACTATGAGACGCAGAGACACTGAGACGCAGAGAGTCTGAGAGGCAGAGACACTGAGACTCAGAGACTCTGAGACGCAGAGACTATCAGACGCTGAGACACTGAGACGCAGAGACACTGAGATGCAGAGACACTGAGACGCAGAGAATCTGAGACGCAGAGACTCTGAGACGCAGAGACACTGAGACGCCGAGACACTGAGACGCGGAGACTCAGTGACGCGGAGACTCTGATATTCGGAGACTCTGATACGTGGAGACACTGAGACGCAGAGACGCTGAGACGCTGAGATACTGAGACGCAGAGACACTGAGACGCAGAGACACTGAGACGCAGCGACTGTGAGATGCAGAGAGTCTGAGAGGCAGAGACGCTGAGTCGCTGAGACGCTGAGACACAGAGATGCTCAGACACAGATAATCTGAGACGCAGAAACTCTGAGACGCAGAGACACTGAGACGCAGAGACTCTGAGACGCAGAGACACAGAGAATCAGAGACACTGAGACGCAGAGACTCTGAGACACAGAGACTCTATGACGCAGAGACGCTTACACGCTGAGACGCGGAGACTCTGAGACGCAGAGACTGAGACGCAGAGACGCTGAGACACAGAGACTCTGAGGCACAGTGACTCTGAGACGCAGAGACTCTGAGACGCAGAGACACTGAGAAGCAGAGACACTGAGACTCTGAGACACTGAGACGCAGAGGCTCTGAGACGCAGAGACACTGAGACGCAGAGACTCTGAGACGCAGAGACGATGAGACGCTGAGACGCAGAGAGTCTGAGACGCAGAGACTCTGAGACGCAGGGACTCTGAGACGCAGGGACTCTGAGAGGCGGATACACTGAGACGCAGAGACACTGAGACGCAGAGACTCTGAGACGCAGAGATTCTGGGAGGCGGAGACACTGAGACTCAGAGACTCTGAGACGCAGAGCCTATGGGACACAGAGACACTGAGACACAGAGACGCAGAGACGCAGAGACGCTGAGACACTGAGACGCAGAGACGCAGAGACTCTGAGACGCACAGACACTGAGACACAGAGACACTGAGACGCAGAGACTCTGAGACGCAGAGAGTCTGGGAGGCGGAGACACTGAGACTCAGAGACTCTGAGACGCAGAGACTATGGGACACAGAGACACTGAGACACAGAGACGCAGAGACGCAGAGACACTGAGACACTGAGACGCAGAGACTCTGAGACGCAGAGACACTGAGACGCAGAGACACTGAGAAGCAGAGACTCTGAGACGCAGAGAGTCTGGGAGGCGGAGACACTGAGACTCTGAGACGCAGAGACGATGAGACGCAGAGACGATGAGACGCAGAGACGATGAGACGCAGAGACGATGAGACGCAGAGACGATGAGACGCAGAGACTCTGAGACGCAGAGACGATGAGACGCAGAGACGATGAGTTGCAGAGACTCTGAGACGCAGAGACGATGAGACGCAGAGACACTGAGACGCAGAGACACTGAGACGCAGAGACACTGAGACGCAGAAACGCAGACACACAGAGACATTGAGACGCAGAGACACTGAGACGCACAGACACTGAGACGCAGACACTGAGACGCAGAGACACTGAGACGCAGAGACTATGAGACGCAGAGACTATGAGACGCAGAGACTCTGAGACGCAGAGACACTGAGACTCAGGGACTCTGAGACGCAGAGACTATGAGACGCAGAGACACAGAGACACAGAGACACTGAGACGCAGAGACGCAGAGAAACTGAGACGCTGAGACTCTGAGACGCAGGGACTCTGAGACACAGAGACTATGAGACGCAGAGACTATGAGACTATGAGACGCAGAGACGCTGAGACGCTGAGACGCAGAGGCTCTGAGACGCAGAGACACTGAGACGCAGAGACACTGACACGCAGAGACACTGACACGCAGAGACACTGACACGCAGAGACACTGACACGCAGAGAAACTGACATGCAGAGACACTGACACGCAGAGACGCAGAGATGCAGAGAAACTGAGACACAGAGACTCTGAGACGCAGAGACTATGAGACGCAGAGACTATGAGACGCAGAGACGCTGAGACGCAGAGACGCTGAGACGCAGAGACACTGAGACTCTGAGACGCTGAGACGCAGACACTCTGAGACGCAGAGACACTGAGAAGCAGAGACACTGAGACTCTGAGACACTGAGACGCAGAGACTCTGAGACACAGAGACTCTGAGACGCAGAGACACTGAGAAGCAGAGACAGTGAGACTCTGAGACACTGAGACGCAAAGATTCTGAGACGCAGAGACTCTGAGACGCTGAAACGCCGAGACTCTGAGACGCTGAGACGCCGAGACGCTGAGACGCCGAGACACTGAGACGCCGAGACACTGAGACGCCGTGACACTGAGACGCAGAGACGCTGAGACGCAGAGATGCTGAGACGCAGAGACACTGAGACGCAGAGACACTGAGACGCAGAGACACTGAGACGCAGGGACTCTGAGACGCAGGGACTCTGAGACGCAGAGACGCTGAGGTGCAGAGACGCTGAGGCGCAGAGACACTGAGACGCAGAGACTCTGAGAGCACAGATACTGAGACGAGAGACACTGAGACGCAGAGACACTGAGATGCAGAGACACTGAGACGCAGAGACACTGAGACGCAGGGACACTGAGACGCAGGGACTCTGAGACACAAAGACTATGAGAGGCGGAGACACTGAGACGCAGAGACACTGAGCCGCAGAGACTCTGAGACGCAGTCTTTGAGACGCAGAGAGTCTGAGACGCAGAGAGTCTGAGACGCAGAGAGTCTGAGACGCAGAGACTGTGAGACGCAGAGAATCTGAGACGCTGCGACACAGAGACTGTGAGACGCAGAGACTCTGAGACGCAGAAACTCTGAGACGCAGAGACTCTGAGACGCAGAGACTCTGAGACACAGAGACTCTGAGTCGCAGAGACACTGATACGCAGAGACTCTGAGACGCAGAGACACTGAGAAGCAGAGACACTGAGACTCTGAGACACTGAGACGCAGAGACTCTGAGACGCAGAGACACTGAGACGCAGAGACTCTGAGACGCAGAGACTCTGAGACGCAGAGAGTCTGAGACGCAAAGAGTCTGGGAGGCGGAGACACTGAGACTCAGAGACGCAGAGACGCAGAGACACTGAGACGCAGAGACACTGAGACGCAGAGACGCAGAGACGTAGAGACGTAGAGACGCAGAGACGCTGAGACGCTGAGACGCAGAGACACTGAGACGCAGAGACACTGAGACGCAGAGACACTGAGACATTGAGACGCAGAGTCACTGAGACGCACAGACACTGAGACGCAGAGACACTGAGACGCAGAGACACTGAGACGCAGAGACACTGAGACGCAGAGACACTGAGACGCACAGTCACTGAGACGCAGAGACACTGAGACGCAGAGACACTAAGACGCAGAGACGCAGAGACACTGAGTCGCAGAGACACTGAGACGCAGAGACACTGAGACGCAGAGACGCTGATTCGCTGAGACGCAGAGATGCTGAGACGCAGAGAGTCTGAGACGCAGAGACTTTGAGACGCAGAGAGTCTGAGACGCAGAGACTGTGAGACGCAGAGAATCTGAGAAGCAGAGACGCTGAGACGCAGAGACTGTGAGACGCAGGGACGCTGAGACGCAGAGACGCTGAGACGCAGGGACACTGAGACGCAGGGACTCTGAGACGCAGGGACTCTGAGACGCAGGGACTATGAGACGCAGGGACTCAGAGACGCTGAGACGCAGAGACACTGAGACTCAGAGACGCAGAGACGCTGAGACGCTGAGATGCAGAGACACAGAGAGTCTGAGACGCAGAGACTCTGAGACGCAGGGACTCTGAGACGCAGGGACTCTGAGACGCAGGACTCTGAGACGCAGAGACACTGAGACGCAGAGACACTGAGACGCAGAGACTCTGAGACGCAGAGAGTCTGGGAGGCGGAGACACTGAGACGCAGAGACACAGAGACGCAGAGACACTGAGACGCAGAGACACTGAGACGCAGAGACACTGAGACGCAGGGACTCTGAGACGCAGGGACTCTGAGACGCAGAGACGCTGAGGTGCAGAGACACTGAGACGCAGAGACACTGAGACATTGAGACGCAGAGTCACTGAGACG
The DNA here is from genome assembly GCF_965287045.1 of Carcharhinus amblyrhynchos. Classification (NCBI taxonomy): domain Eukaryota; kingdom Metazoa; phylum Chordata; class Chondrichthyes; order Carcharhiniformes; family Carcharhinidae; genus Carcharhinus; species Carcharhinus amblyrhynchos. Next base: position 65,688 of record NW_027650392.1, read on the forward strand.
CACAGACACTGAGACGCAGAGACACTGAGACGCAGAGACACTGAGACGCAGAGACACTGAGACGCAGAGACACTGAGACGCAGAGACACTGAGACGCACAGTCACTGAGACGCAGAGACACTGAGACGCAGAGACACTAAGACGCAGAGACGCAGAGACACTGAGTCGCAGAGACACTGAGACGCAGAGACACTGAGACGCAGAGACGCTGATTCGCTGAGACGCAGAGATGCTGAGACGCAGAGAGTCTGAGACGCAGAGACTTTGAGACGCAGAGAGTCTGAGACGCAGAGACTGTGAGACGCAGAGAATCTGAGAAGCAGAGACGCTGAGACGCAGAGACTGTGAGACGCAGGGACGCTGAGACGCAGAGACGCTGAGACGCAGGGACACTGAGACGCAGGGACTCTGAGACGCAGGGACTCTGAGACGCAGGGACTATGAGACGCAGGGACTCAGAGACGCAGAGACACTGAGACTCAGAGACGCAGAGACGCTGAGACGCTGAGATGCAGAGACACAGAGAGTCTGAGACGCAGAGACTCTGAGACGCAGGGACTCTGAGACGCAGGGACTCTGAGACGCAGGACTCTGAGACGCAGAGACACTGAGACGCAGAGACACTGAGACGCAGAGACTCTGAGACGCAGAGAGTCTGGGAGGCGGAGACACTGAGACGCAGAGACACAGAGACGCAGAGACACTGAGACGCAGAGACACTGAGACGCAGAGACACTGAGACGCAGGGACTCTGAGACGCAGGGACTCTGAGACGCAGAGACGCTGAGGTGCAGAGACGCTGAGGCGCAGAGACACTGAGACGCAGAGACTCTGAGAGCACAGATACTGAGACGAGAGACACTGAGACGCAGAGACACTGAGATGCAGAGACACTGAGACGCAGAGACACTGAGACGCAGGGACACTGAGACGCAGGGACTCTGAGACACAAAGACTATGAGAGGCGGAGACACTGAGACGCAGAGACACTGAGCCGCAGAGACTCTGAGACGCATTCTTTGAGACGCAGAGAGTCTGAGACGCAGAGAGTCTGAGACGCAGAGAGTCTGAGACGCAGAGACTGTGAGACGCAGAGAATCTGAGACGCTGCGACACAGAGACTGTGAGACGCAGAGACTCTGAGACGCAGAAACTCTGAGACGCAGAGACTCTGAGACGCAGAGACTCTGAGACACAGAGACTCTGAGTCGCAGAGACACTGATACGCAGAGACTCTGAGACGCAGAGACACTGAGAAGCAGAGACACTGAGACTCTGAGACACTGAGACGCAGAGACTCTGAGACGCAGAGACACTGAGACGCAGAGACTCTGAGACGCAGAGACTCTGAGACGCAGAGAGTCTGAGACGCAAAGAGTCTGGGAGGCGGAGACACTGAGACTCAGAGACGCAGAGACGCAGAGACACTGAGACGCAGAGACACTGAGACGCAGAGACGCAGAGACGTAGAGACGTAGAGACGCAGAGACGCTGAGACGCTGAGACGCAGAGACACTGAGACGCAGAGACACTGAGACGCAGAGACACTGAGACATTGAGACGCAGAGTCACTGAGACGCACAGACACTGAGACGCAGAGACACTGAGACGCAGAGACACTGAGACGCAGAGACACGGAGACGCAGAGACACTGAGACGCAGAGACACTGAGACGCACAGTCACTGAGACGCAGAGACACTGAGACGCAGAGACACTAAGACGCAGAGACGCAGAGACACTGAGTCGCAGAGACACTGAGACGCAGAGACACTGAGACGCAGAGACGCTGATTCGCTGAGACGCAGAGATGCTGAGACGCAGAGAGTCTGAGACGCAGAGACTTTGAGACGCAGAGAGTCTGAGATGCAGAGACTGTGAGACGCAGAGAATCTGAGAAGCAGAGACGCTGAGACGCAGAGACTGTGAGACGCAGGGACGCTGAGACGCAGAGACGCTGAGACGCAGGGACACTGAGACGCAGGGACTCTGAGACGCAGGGACTCTGAGACGCAGGGACTATGAGACGCAGGGACTCAGAGACGCTGAGACGCAGAGACACTGAGACTCAGAGACGCAGAGACGCTGAGACGCTGAGATGCAGAGACACAGAGAGTCTGAGACGCAGAGACTCTGAGACGCAGGGACTCTGAGACGCAGGGACTCTGAGACGCAGGACTCTGAGACGCAGAGACACTGAGACGCAGAGACACTGAGACGCAGAGACTCTGAGACACAGAGAGTCTGGGAGGCGGAGACACTGAGACGCAGAGACACAGAGACGCAGAGACACTGAGACGCAGAGACACTGAGACGCAGAGACACTGAGACGCAGGGACTCTGAGACGCAGGGACTCTGAGACGCAGAGACGCTGAGGTGCAGAGACACTGAGACGCAGAGACACTGAGACATTGAGACGCACAGACACTGAGACGCAGAGACACTGAGACGCAGAGACACTGAGACGCAGAGACACTGAGACGCAGAGACACTGAGACGCACAGTCACTGAGACGCAGAGACACTGAGACGCAGAGACACTAAGACGCAGAGACGCAGAGACACTGAGTCGCAGAGACACTGAGACGCAGAGACACTGAGACGCAGAGACGCTGATTCGCTGAGACGCAGAGATGCTGAGACGCAGAGAGTCTGAGACGCAGAGACTTTGAGACGCAGAGAGTCTGAGACGCAGAGACTGTGAGACGCAGAGAATCTGAGAAGCAGAGACGCTGAGACGCAGAGACTGTGAGACGCAGGGACGCTGAGACGCAGAGACGCTGAGACGCAGGGACACTGAGACGCAGGGACTCTGAGACGCAGGGACTCTGAGACGCAGGGACTATGAGACGCAGGGACTCAGAGACGCTGAGACGCAGAGACACTGAGACTCAGAGACGCAGAGACGCTGAGACGCTGAGATGCAGAGACACAGAGAGTCTGAGACGCAGAGACTCTGAGACGCAGGGACTCTGAGACGCAGGGACTCTGAGACGCAGGACTCTGAGACGCAGAGACACTGAGACGCAGAGACACTGAGACGCAGAGACTCTGAGACGCAGAGAGTCTGGGAGGCGGAGACACTGAGACGCAGAGACACAGAGACGCAGAGACACTGAGACGCAGAGACACAGAGACGCAGAGACACTGAGACGCAGGGACTCTGAGACGCAGGGACTCTGAGACGCAGAGACGCTGAGGTGCAGAGACGCTGAGGCGCAGAGACACTGAGACGCAGAGACTCTGAGAGCACAGATACTGAGACGAGAGACACTGAGACGCAGAGACACTGAGATGCAGAGACACTGAGACGCAGAGACACTGAGACGCAGGGACACTGAGACGCAGGGACTCTGAGACACAAAGACTATGAGAGGCGGAGACACTGAGACGCAGAGACACTGAGCCGCAGAGACTCTGAGACGCAGTCTTTGAGACGCAGAGAGTCTGAGACGCAGAGAGTCTGAGACGCAGAGAGTCTGAGACGCAGAGACTGTGAGACGCAGAGAATCTGAGACGCTGCGACACAGAGACTGTGAGACGCAGAGACTCTGAGACGCAGAAACTCTGAGACGCAGAGACTCTGAGACGCAGAGACTCTGAGACACAGAGACTCTGAGTCGCAGAGACACTGATACGCAGAGACTCTGAGACGCAGAGACACTGAGAAGCAGAGACACTGAGACTCTGAGACACTGAGACGCAGAGACTCTGAGACGCAGAGACACTGAGACGCAGAGACTCTGAGACGCAGAGACTCTGAGACGCAGAGACTCTGAGATGCAGAGACTCTGAGACACAGAGACTCTAAGACGCAGAGACGCTTACACGCTGAGACGCGGAGACTGAGACGCAGAGACACTGAGACGCAGAGACTCTGAGACGCAGAGAGTCTGGGAGGCGGAGACACTGAGACTCAGAGACTCTGAGACGCAGAGACTATGAGACACAGAGACACTGAGACACAGAGACGCAGAGACGCTGAGACGCAGAGACGCTGAGACGCAGAGACTCTGAGACGCAGAGACTCTGAGATGCAGAGACGATGAGACGATGAGACGCAGAGACGATGAGACGCAGAGACGCTGAGACGCAGAGAATCTGAGACGCAGAGACGATGAGACGCTGAGACGCAGAGACTCTGAGACGCAGAGACGATGAGACGCAGAGACGATGAGACGCAGAGACGATGAGACGCAGAGACTCTGAGACGCAGAGACGATGAGACACTGAGACGCAGAGACACTGAGACGCAGAGACACTGAGACGCATAGACGTAGAGACGCAGAGACGCAGAGACGCTGAGACGCAGAGACGCAGAGACATTGAGACGCAGAGACACTGAGACGCACAGACACTGAGACGCAGAGACACTGAGACGCACAGACACTGAGACGCAGAGACACAGAGACGCAGAGAAACTGAGGCGCTGAGACTCTGAGACGCAGGGACTCTGAGACGCAGCGAGTATGAGACGCAGAGACTATGTGACGCAGTGACACTGAGACGCAGAGACGCTGAGACGCAGAGAGTCTGGGAGGCGGAGACACTGAGACTCAGAGACTCTGAGAACGCAGAGACTATGAGACGCAGAGACACAGAGACACAGAGACACTGAGACGCAGAGACGCAGAGAAACTGAGACGCTGAGACTCTGAGACGCAGGGACTCTGAGGCGCAGAGACTATGAGACGCAGAGACTATGAGACGCAGAGACACTGAGACGCAGAGACACTGAGACGCTGAGACGCAGAGACACTGAGTCGCTGAGACACTGAGACGCAGAGACTATGAGACGCAGAGACACTGAGACGCAGAGACACTGACACGCAGAGACACTGACACGCAGAGACACTGACACGCAGAGAAACTGACACGCAGAGATGCAGAGAAACTGAGACGCCGAGACTCTGAGTCGCAGGGACTCTGACACGCAGAGACTGTGAGACACAGAGACGCTGAGACGCAGAGACGCTGAGACGCAGAGACGCTGAGACGCAGAGACACTGAGAAGCAGAGACACTGAGACGCTGAGACGCTGAGACGCAGGGACTCTGAGACGCAGAGACGATGAGACGCAGAGACTCTGAGACGCAGAGACGATGAGACACTGAGACGCAGAGACACTGAGACGCAGAGACACTGAGACGCAGGGACTCTGAGACGCAGAGACGATGAGACGCAGAGACTCTGAGACGCAGAGGCGATGAGACACTGAGACGCAGAGACGCAGAGACACTGAGACGCAGAGACACTGAGACGCAGAGACACTGAGACGCAGAGACGCAGAGACGCTGAGACGCAGAGACGCAGAGACGCTGAGACGCAGAGACGCAGAGACATTGAGACGCAGAGACGCAGAGACACTGAGACGCAGAGACGCAGAGACATTGAGACGCAGAGACGCAGAGACACTGAGACGCAGAGACGCAGAGACGCAGAGACATTGAACGCAGAGACGCAGAGACACTGAGACGCAGAGACTATGAGACGCAGAGACACTGAGACGCAGAGACACTGACACGCAGAGACACTGACACGCAGAGACACTGACACGCAGAGACACTGACACGCAGAGACGCAGAGATGCAGAGAAACTGAGACGCTGAGACTCTGAGACGCAGGGACTCTGAGACGCAGAGACTGTGAGACGCAGAGACTATGAGACGCAGAGACGCTGAGACGCAGAGACTCTGAGACGCAGAGACACTGAGAAGCAGAGACACTGAGACACTGAGACGCAGAGACTCTGAGACACAGAGACACTGAGACGCAGAGACTCTGAGACGCAGAGAGTCTGGGAGGCGGAGACACTGAGACGCAGAGACACTGAGACGCAGAGACACAGAGACGCAGAGACACTGAGACGCAGAGACACTGAGACGCAGAGACACTGAGACGCAGAGACACTGAGACGCAGGGACTCTGAGACGCAGAGACGATGAGACGCAGAGACTCTGAGACGCAGAGACGATGAGACACTGAGACGCAGAGACGCAGAGACACTGAGACGCAGAGACACTGAGACGCAGAGACGTAGAGACGCAGAGACGCAGAGACACTGAGACACTGAGACGCTGAGACGCAGGGACACTGAGACGCAGCGACTGTGAGATGCAGAGAGTCTGAGAGGCAGAGACGCTGAGTCTCTGAGACGCTGAGACACAGAGATGCTCAGACACAGATAATCTGAGACGCAGAAACTCTGAGACGCAGAGACTCTGAGACGCAGAGACTCTGAGACGCAGAGACTCTGAGACGCAGAGACTCTGAGTCGCAGAGACACTGAGACGCAGAGACTCTGAGACGCAGAGACACAGAGAATCAGAGACACTGAGACTCTGAGACACTGATACGCAGAGACACTGAGACGCAGAAACTCTGAGACACAGAGACTCTAAGACGCAGAGACGCTTACACGCTGAGATGCGGAGACTCTGAGACGCAGAGACTGAGACGCAGAGACGCTGAGACACAGAGACTCTGAGGCACAGTGACTCTGAGACGCAGAGACTCTGAGACGCAGAGACACTGAGAAGCAGAGACACTGAGACTCTGAGACACTGAGACGCAGAGACACTGAGACGCAGAGACTCTGAGACGCAGAGACGATGAGACGCTGAGACGCAGAGAGTCTGAGACACAGAGACTCTGAGACGCAGGGACTCTGAGACGCAGGGACTCTGAGAGGCGGATACACTGAGACGCAGAGACACTGAGACGCAGAGACTCTGAGACGCAGAGATTCTGGGAGGCGGAGACACTGAGACTCAGAGACTCTGCGACGCAGAGACTATGGGACACAGAGACACTGAGACACAGAGACGCAGAGACGCAGAGACGCTGAGACACTGAGACGCAGAGACGCAGAGACTCTGAGACGCAGAGACACTGAGACGCAGAGACACTGAGACGCAGAGACTCTGAGACGCAGAGAGTCTGGGAGGCGGAGACACTGAGACGCAGAGACTCTGAGACGCAGAGACTATGGGACACAGAGACACTGAGACACAGAGACGCAGAGACGCAGAGACACTGAGACACTGAGACGCAGAGACTCTGAGACGCAGAGACACTGAGACGCAGAGACTCTGAGACGCAGAGTGTCTGGGAGGCGGAGACACTGAGACTCAGAGACTCTGAGACGCAGAGACGATGAGACGCAGAGACGATGAGACGCAGAGACGATGAGACGCAGAGACGATGAGACGCAGAGACACTGAGACGCAGAGACACTGAGACGCAGAGACGTAGAGACGCAGAGACGCAGAGACACTGAGACGCTGAGACGCAGAGACGCTGAGACGCAGAGACGCAGAGACACTGAGACGCAGAGACACTGAGACGCAGAGACACTGAGACGCACAGACACTGAGACGCAGACACTGAGACGCAGAGACACTGAGACGCAGAGACACTGAGACGCAGAGACACAGAGACACTGAGACGCAGAGACGCAGAGAAACTGAGACGCTGAGACTCTGAGACGCAGGGACTCTGAGACGCAGAGACTATGAGACGCAGAGACTATGAAACGCAGAGACGCTGAGACGCAGAGACTCTGAGACGCAGAGACACTGAGACGCAGAGACACTGAGACGCAGAGACACTGAGACGCAGAGACACTGAGATGCAGGGACACTGAGACACAAAGACTATGAGAGGCGGAGACACTGAGACGCAGAGACACTGAGCCGCAGAGACTCTGAGACGCAGAGACTTTGAGACGCAGAGAGTCTGAGACGCTGCGACACATAGACTGTGAGACGCAGAGACTCTGAGACGCAGAGACTCTGAGACGCAGAGACTCTGAGTCGCAGAGACACTGAGACGCAGAGACTCTGAGACGCAGAGACACAGAGACGCAGAGACACAGAGACGCAGAGACACTGAGACGCAGGGACACTGAGATGCAGGGACACAGAGACGCAGTTACTCTGAGACGCAGAGAGTCTGGGAGGCGGAGACTCTGAGACGCAGAGACTCTGAGATGCAGAGACTTTGAGACGCAGAGAGTCTGAGACGCAGAGACTTTGAGACGCAGAGAGTCTGAGACGCAGAGAGTCTGAGACGCAGAGACTGTGAGACGCAGAGAATCTGAGACGCTGCGACACAGAGACTGTGAGACGCAGAGACGCTGAGATGCAGAGACTCTGAGACACAGACACGCTGAGACGCAGAGACGCTGAGACGCAGCGACTGTGAGATGCAGAGAGTCTGAGACGCAGAGACGCTGAGTCGCTGAGACGCTGAGACACAGAGATGCTCAGACACAGATAATCTGAGACGCAGAAACTCTGAGACGCAGAGACTCTGAGACACAGAGACTCTAAGACGCAGAGACGCTTACACGCTGAGACGCGGAGACTCTGAGACGCAGAGACTCTGAGACGCTGAGACGCTGAGACACAGAGGCTCTGAGACGCAGAGACTCTGAGACAGAGTCTCTGAGACGCAGAGACACTGAGACGCAGAGACACTGAGACGCAGGGACTCTGAGACGCAGAGACACTGAGACGCAGAGACTCCGAGACGCAGAGACTCTGAGACGCTGAGACACTGAGTCGCTGAGACACTGAGATGCAGAGACACTGAGTCGCTGAGACACTGAGACGCAGAGACACTGAGACGCAGAGACACTGAGACGCAGAGACACTGACACGCTGAGACACTGACACGCAGAGACACTGACACGCAGAGACACTGACACGCAGAGACACTGAGAAGCAGAGACACTGAGACGCAGAAACACTGAGACGTAGAGACACTGAGACGGAGAGAGTCTGAGACGCAGAGACGCAGAGACTCTGAGACGCAGAAAGTCTGAGACGCAGAGACTCTGAGACGCATAGACTCTGAGACGCAGAGACTATGAGACGCATAGACTCTGAGACGCAGGGACTCTGAGACGCAGAGACGATGAGACACTGAGACGCAGAGACACTGAGACGCAGAGACACTGAGACGCAGGGACTCTGAGACGCAGAGACGATGAGACGCAGAGACTCTGAGACGCAGAGGCGATGAGACACTGAGACGCAGAGACGCAGAGACACTGAGACGCAGAGACACTGAGACGCAGAGACACTGAGATGCAGAGACGCAGAGACGCTGAGACGCAGAGACGCAGAGACGCTGAGACGCAGAGACGCAGAGACATTGAGACGCAGAGACGCAGAGACACTGAGACGCAGAGACGCAGAGACATTGAGACGCAGAGACGCAGAGACACTGAGACGCAGAGACGCAGAGACATTGAGACGCAGAGACGCAGAGACACTGAGACGCAGAGACTATGAGACGCAGAGACACTGAGACGCAGAGACACTGACACGCAGAGACACTGACACGCAGAGACACTGACACGCAGAGACACTGACACGCAGAGACGCAGAGAAACTGAGACGCTGAGACTCTGAGACGCAGGGACTCTGAGACGCAGAGACTGTGAGACGCAGAGACTATGAGACGCAGAGACGCTGAGACGCAGAGACTCTGAGACGCAGAGACACTGAGAAGCAGAGGCACTGAGACACTGAGACGCAGAGACTCTGAGACACAGAGACACTGAGACGCAGAGACTCTGAGACGCAGAGAGTCTGGGAGGCGGAGACACTGAGACGCAGAGACACTGAGACGCAGAGACACAGAGACGCAGAGACACTGAGACGCAGAGACACTGAGACGCAGAGACACTGAGACGCAGAGACACTGAGACGCAGGGACTCTGAGACGCAGAGACGATGAGACGCAGAGACTCTGAGACGCAGAGACGATGAGACACTGAGACGCAGAGACACTGAGACGCAGAGACACTGAGACGCAGAGACGTAGAGACGCAGAGACGCAGAGACACTGAGACACTGAGACGCTGAGACGCAGAGACACTGAGACGCAGCGACTGTGAGATGCAGAGAGTCTGAGAGGCAGAGACGCTGAGTCTCTGAGACGCTGAGACACAGAGATGCTCAGACACAGATAATCTGAGACGCAGAAACTCTGAGACGCAGAGACTCTGAGACGCAGAGACTCTGAGACGCAGAGACTCTGAGACGCAGAGACTCTGAGTCGCAGAGACACTGAGACGCAGAGACTCTGAGACGCAGAGACACAGAGAATCAGAGACACTGAGACTCTGAGACACTGATACGCAGAGACACTGAGACGCAGAAACTCTGAGACACAGAGACTCTAAGACGCAGAGACGCTTACACGCTGAGATGCGGAGACTCTGAGACGCAGAGACTGAGACGCAGAGACGCTGAGACACAGAGACTCTGAGGCACAGTGACTCTGAGACGCAGAGACTCTGAGACGCAGAGACACTGAGAAGCAGAGACACTGAGACTCTGAGACACTGAGACGCAGAGACACTGAGACGCAGAGACTCTGAGACGCAGAGACGATGAGACGCTGAGACGCAGAGAGTCTGAGACACAGAGACTCTGAGACGCAGGGACTCTGAGACGCAGGGACTCTGAGAGGCGGATACACTGAGACGCAGAGACACTGAGACGCAGAGACTCTGAGACGCAGAGATTCTGGGTGGCGGAGACACTGAGACTCAGAGACTCTGCGACGCAGAGACTATGGGACACAGAGACACTGAGACACAGAGACGCAGAGACGCAGAGACGCTGAGACACTGAGACGCAGAGACGCAGAGACTCTGAGACGCAGAGACACTGAGACGCAGAGACACTGAGACGCAGAGACTCTGAGACGCAGAGAGTCTGGGAGGCGGAGACACTGAGACTCAGAGACTCTGAGACGCAGAGACTATGGGACACAGAGACACTGAGACGCAGAGACGCAGAGACACTGAGACACTGAGACGCAGAGACTCTGAGACGCAGAGACACTGAGACGCAGAGACACTGAGACGCAGAGACTCTGAGACGCAGAGAGTCTGGGAGGCGGAGACACTGAGACTCAGAGACTCTGAGACGCAGAGACGATGAGACGCAGAGACGATGAGACGCAGAGACGATGAGACGCAGAGACGATGAGACGCAGAGACACTGAGACGCAGAGACACTGAGACGCAGAGACGTAGAGACGCAGAGACGCAGAGACACTGAGACGCTGAGACGCAGAGACGCTGAGACGCAGAGACGCAGAGACGCAGAGACACTGAGACGCAGAGACACTGAGACGCAGAGACACTGAGACGCAGAGACACAGAGACACTGAGACGCAGAGACGCAGAGAAACTGAGACGCTGAGACTCTGAGACGCAGGGACTCTGAGACGCAGAGACTATGAGACGCAGAGACTATGAGACGCAGAGACTATGAAACGCAGAGACGCTGAGACGCAGAGACTCTGAGACGCAGAGACACTGAGACGCAGAGACACTGAGACGCAGAGACACTGAGACGCAGAGACACTGAGATGCAGGGACACTGAGACACAAAGACTATGAGAGGCGGAGACACTGAGACGCAGAGACACTGAGCCGCAGAGACTCTGAGACGCAGAGACTTTGAGACGCAGAGAGTCTGAGACGCTGCGACACATAGACTGTGAGACGCAGAGACTCTGAGACGCAGAGACTCTGAGACGCAGAGACTCTGAGTCGCAGAGACACTGAGACGCAGAGACTCTGAGACGCAGAGACACAGAGACGCAGAGACACAGAGACGCAGAGACACAGAGACGCAGAGACACTGAGACGCAGAGACACTGAGACGCAGAGACACTGAGACGCAGGGACACTGAGATGCAGGGACACAGAGACGCAGTTACTCTGAGACGCAGAGAGTCTGGGAGGCGGAGACTCTGAGACGCAGAGACTCTGAGATGCAGAGACTTTGAGACGCAGAGAGTCTGAGACGCAGAGACTTTGAGACGCAGAGAGTCTGAGACGCAGAGAGTCTGAGACGCAGAGACTGTGAGACGCAGAGAATCTGAGACGCTGCAACACAGAGACTGTGAGACGCAGAGACGCTGAGATGCAGAGACTCTGAGACACAGACACGCTGAGACGCAGAGACGCTGAGACGCAGCGACTGTGAGATGCAGAGAGTCTGAGACGCAGAGACGCTGAGTCGCTGAGACGCTGAGACACAGAGATGCTCAGACACAGATAATCTGAGACGCAGAAACTCTGAGACGCAGAGACTCTGAGACACAGAGACTCTAAGACGCAGAGACGCTTACACGCTGAGACGCGGAGACTCTGAGACGCAGAGACTCTGAGACGCTGAGACGCTGAGACACAGAGGCTCTGAGACGCAGAGACTCTGAGACAGAGTCTCTGAGACGCAGAGACACTGAGACGCAGAGACACTGAGACGCAGGGACTCTGAGACGCAGAGACACTGAGACGCAGAGACTCCGAGACGCAGAGACTCTGAGACGCTGAGACACTGAGTCGCTGAGACACTGAGATGCAGAGACACTGAGTCGCTGAGACACTGAGACGCAGAGACACTGAGACGCAGAGACACTGAGACGCAGAGACACTGACACGCTGAGACACTGACACGCAGAGACACTGACACGCAGAGACACTGACACGCAGAGACACTGAGAAGCAGAGACACTGAGACGCAGAAACACTGAGACGTAGAGACACTGAGACGGAGAGAGTCTGAGACGCAGAGACGCAGAGACTCTGAGACGCAGAAAGTCTGAGACGCAGAGACTCTGAGACGCATAGACTCTGAGACGCAGAGACTATGAGACGCATAGACTCTGAGACGCAGGGACTCTGAGACGCAGGGACTCTGAGACGCAGGGACTCTGAGACGCAGGGACTCTGAGGCGCAGAGACGCTGAGGCGCAGAGACACTGAGACGCAGAGACTCTGAGAGCAGAGACACTGAGACGAGAGACACTGGGACGCAGAGACACTGAGACGCAGAGACACTGAGACGAGAGACACTGGGACGCAGAGACACTGAGACGCAGAGACACTGAGACGCAGAGACGCAGAAACACTGAGACGCAGAGACGCTGAGACGCAGAGACGCTGAGTCACTGAGACGCTGAAACGCAGAGACGCTGAGACGCAGAGACACAGAGAGTCTGAGACGCAGAGACTCTGAGACGCAGAGACTCTGAGACGCAGGGACTCTGAGACGCAGAGACACTGAGACGCAGAGACACTGAGACGCAGGGACACTGAGACGCAGAGACACTGAGACGCAGGGACACTGAGACGCAGGGACACTGAGACGCAGGGACTCTGAGACACAAAGACTATGAGAGGCGGAGACACTGAGACGCAGAGACACTGAGCCGCAGAGACTCTGAGACGCAGAGAGTCTGGGAGGCGGAGACACTGAGACGCAGAGACACAGAGACGCAGAGACACAGAGACGCAGAGACACTGAGACGCAGAGACACTGAGACGCAGAGACACTGAGACGCAGGGACACTGAGATGCAGGGACACTGAGACGCAGGGACTCTGAGACGCAGAGAGTCTGGGAGGCGGAGACACTGAGACGCAGAGACACTGAGACGCAGAGACACAGAGACGCAGAGACGCAGAGACACAGAGACGCAGAGACACTGAGACGCAGAGACACTGAGACGCAGAGACACTGAGACGCAGAGACACTGAGACGCAGGGACACTGAGACGCAGGGACACTGAGACGCAGGGACTCTGAGACGCAGAGAGTCTGGGAGGCGGAGACACTGAGACGCAGAGACACTGAGACGCAGAGACACAGAGACGCAGAGACACAGAGACGCAGAGACACTGAGATGCAGAGACACTGAGACGCAGAGACACTGAGACGCAGGGACACTGAGATGCAGGGACACTGAGACGCAGGGACTCTGAGACGCAGAGACTCTGGGAGGCGGAGACTATGAGACGCAGAGACACTGAGACGCAGAGACACTGAGACGCAGAGACACTGACACGCAGAGACACTGACACGCAGAGACACTGACACGCAGAGACACTGACACGCAGAGACACTGAGACGCAGAGACACTGAGACGCAGAGACACTGAGACGTAGAGACACAGAGACGTAGAGAGTCTGAGACGCAGAGACGCAGAGACTCTGAGACGCAGAAAGTCTGAGACGCAGAGACTCTGAGACGCATAGACTCTGAGACGCAGAGACTTTGAGACGCAGAGACTCTGAGACGCATAGTCTCTGAGACGCATAGACTCTGAGACGCAGGGACTCTGAGACGCAGGGACTCTGAGACGCAGAGACGCTGAGACGCTGAGGCGCAGAGACGCTGAGGCGCAGAGACTCTGAGAGCAGAGACACTGAGACGAGAGACACTGAGACGCAGAGACACTGAGACGCAGAGACACTGAGACGCAGGGACTCTGAGACACAAAGACTATGAGAGGCGGAGACACTGAGACGCAGAGACACTGAGCCGCAGAGACTCTGTGACGCAGAGACTTTGAGACGCAGAGAGTCTGAGACGCTGCGACACAGAGACTGTGAGACGCAGAGACTCTGAGACGCAGAGAATCTGAGACGCAGAGACTCTGAGTCGCAGAGACACTGAGACGCAGAGACTCTGAGACGCAGAGACACTGAGAAGCAGAGACACTCAGACTCTGAGACACTGAGACGCAGAGACTCTGAGACGCAGAGACACTGAGACGCAGAGACTCTGAGACGCAGAGACTCTGAGACGCAGAGACTCTGAGATGCAGAGACTCTGAGACACAGAGACTCTAAGAAGCAGAGACGCTTACACGCTGAGACGCGGAGACTCTGAGATGCAGAGACTCTGAGACGCAGAGACGCTGAGACACAGAGACTCTGAGGCACAGAGACTCTGAGACGCAGAGACTATGAGACGCAGAGACTATGAGACGCAGAGACGCAGAGACATTGAGACACTGAGACACAGGGACGCAGAGACACTGAGACGCAGAGACGCTGAGACGCAGAGACGCAGAGGCACAGAGACACAGAGACACTGAGACACTGAGACACTGAGACACTGAGACGCAGAGACACTGAGAGGCTGAGACGCAGAGACGCTGAGACGCAGAGAGGCTGAGTCGCAGAGACTTTGAGACGCAGAGACTTTGAGACGCAGAGAGTCTGAGACGCAGAGACTGTGAGACGCAGAAAATCTGAGACGCAGAGACTGTGAGGCGCAGAGACGCTGAGACGCTGAGACGCAGTGACTCTGAGACGCAGGGACTCTGAGACGCAGGGACTCTGAGACGCAGGGACTCTGAGACGCAGGGACTCAGAGACGCAGGGACTCTGAGACGCAGAGACGCTGAGACGCAGAGACGCTGAGACGCCGAGACGCAGAGACACAGAGACGCAGAGACACTGAGACGCACAGACACTGCGACGCAGAGACACTGAGACGCACAGACACTGAGACGCAGAGACACTGAGACACGGAGACGCAGAGACACTGAGACGCAGAGACTCTAAGACGCAGAGACATGGAGACGCAGAGACACTGAGACGCAGAGACTCTGAGACACGGAGACGCAGAGACACTGAGACGCAGAGACTCTAAGACGCAGAGACACTGAGACGCAGAGAAGCTAAGACGCTGAGACACAGTGACACTGAGACGCAGAGACACTGAGACGCAGAGACGCAATGACGCAGAGACACTGAGACGCAGAGACACTGAGACGCACAGACACTGCGACGCAGAGACACTGAGACGCACAGACACTGAGACGCACAGACACTGAGACGCACATACACTGAGGCGCAGAGACACTGAGACGCTGAGACACTGAGACACTGAGACGCAGAGACACTGAGACGCAGAGACACTGAGACGCAGAGACACTGAGACGCAGAGACACTGAGACGCAGAGACATGGAGACGCAGAGACACTGAGACGCAGAGACTCTGAGACACGGAGACGCAGAGACACTGAGACGCAGAGACTCTAAGACGCAGAGACGCAGAGACACTGAGACGCAGAGAAGCTAAGACGCAGAGACACTGAGACACAGTGACACTGAGACGCAGAGACACTGAGACGCAGAGACTCTGAGACACTGAGGCGCAGAGACACTGAGACACAGAGAAGCTAAGACGCAGAGATGCAGAGACACTGAGTCGCAGGGACTCTGAGACGCAGGGACTCTAAGACGCAGAGACGCAGAGATACTGAGACGCAGACACTCTGAGATGCAGAGACACTGAGACGCAGAGACTCTGAGACGCCGAGACACTGAGACGCCAAGACACTAAGACGCAGAGACTCTGAGAGGCGGAGACACTGAGACGCAGAGACACTGAGACGCAGTGAATCTGAGACGCAGACTCTCTGAGACGCAGAGACACTGAGACACAGAGACACAGAGACGCAGAGACACTGAGACGCAGAGACTATGAGACGCAGAGACTATGAGACGCAGAGACGCAGAGACATTGAGACACTGAGACACAGGGACGCAGAGACACTGAGACGCAGAGACGCTGAGACGCAGAGGCACAGAGACACAGAGACACTGAGACACTGAGACACTGAGACGCAGAGACACTGAGACGCAGGGACTCCGAGACGCAGGGACACCGAGACGCAGAGACACTGAGACGCAGAGACACTGAGACGCAGAGAGTCTGCGAGGCGGAGACACTGAGACGCAGAGACACTGAGACGCAGAGACACTGAGACGCAGAGACAGTGAGACGCAGAGACGCTGAGACGCAGAGACGCTGAGGCGCAGAGACTCTGAGAGCAGAGACACTGAGACGAAGAGTCACTGAGACGCAGGGACTCCGAGACGCAGGGACACCGAGACGCACAGACACTGAGACGCAGAGACACTGAGACGCAGAGAGTCTGCGAGGCGGAGACACTGAGACGCAGAGACTATGAGACGCAGAGACTATGAGACGCAGAGACAGTGAGACGCAGAGACACTGAGACGCAGAGACGCTGAGACGCAGAGACGCTGAGGCGCAGAGACACTGAGAGCAGAGACACAGAGACGCAGAGACACTGAGACGCAGAGACAGAGACGCAGAGACTCTGAGACTCAGAGACTCTGATACGTAGATACACTGAGACGCAGAGACGCTGAGACGCAGAGACGCTGAGGCGCAGAGACTCTGAGAGCAGAGACACTGACACGCAGAGACACTGAGACGCAGAGACACTGAGACGCAGAGACTATGAGAGGCGGAGATACTGAGACGCAGAGACACTGAGACTCCGAGACTCTGAGACGCTGAGACTATAAGACACAGAGACGCAGAGACTCAGAGACGCAGAGACTCAGAGACGCAGAGACTCAGAGACGCAGAGAATCTGAGACGCAGAGACTCTGAGACGCAGAGACTCTGAGACGCAGAGACTCTGAGACGCAGAGACTCTGAGACGCAGAGAGTCTGAGACGCAGAGAGTCTGAGACGCAGAGACACTGAGACGCAGAGACACTGAGACGCAGAGACAGTGAGACGCAGAGACGCTGAGACGCAGAGACGCTGAGGCGCAGAGACTCTGAGAGCAGAGACACTGAGACGAAGAGTCACTGAGACGCAGGGACTCCGAGACGCAGGGACACCGAGACGCACAGACACTGAGACGCAGAGACACTGAGACGCAGAGAGTCTACGAGGCGGAGACACTGAGACGCAGAGACTATGAGACGCAGAGACTATGAGACGCAGAGACAGTGAGACGCAGAGACACTGAGACGCAGAGACGCTGAGACGCAGAGACGCTGAGGCGCAGAGACACTGAGAGCAGAGACACAGAGACGCAGAGACACTGAGACGCAGAGACAGAGACGCAGAGACTCTGAGACTCAGAGACTCTGATACGTAGATACACTGAGACGCAGAGACGCTGAGACGCAGAGACGCTGAGGCGCAGAGACTCTGAGAGCAGAGACACTGAGACGCAGAGACACTGAGACGCAGAGACACTGAGACGCAGAGACACTGAGACGCAGAGACTATGAGAGGCGGAGATACTGAGACGCAGAGACACTGAGACTCCGAGACTCTGAGACGCTGAGACTATAAGACACAGAGACGCAGAGACTCAGAGACGCAGAGACTCAGAGACGCAGAGACTCAGAGACGCAGAGACTCTGAGACGCAGAGACTCTGAGACGCAGAGACTCTGAGACGCAGAGACTCTGAGACGCAGAGACTCTGAGACGCAGAGAGTCTGAGACGCAGAGAGTCTGAGACGCAGAGACTCTGAGACGCAGAGAATCTGAGATGCAGAGACTCTGAGACACAGACACGCTGAGGCGCAGAGACGCTGAGACGCAGCGACTGTCAGATGCAGAGAGTCTGAGACGCAGAGACGCTGAGTCGCTGAGACGCTGAGACACAGAGATGCTCAGATAATCTGAGACTCAGAGACTCTGAGACGCAGAGACTCTGAGACGCAGAGACGCAGAGACTCTGAGACTCTGAGACGCAGAGACTCTGAGACACAGAGACTCTGAGACGCAGAGACACTGAGAAGCAGAGACACTGAGAAGCAGAGACACTGAGACTCTGAGACACTGAGACGCAGAGACTCTGAGACACAGAGACTCTAAGACGCAGAGACGCTTACACGCTGAGACGTGGAGACTCTGAGACGCAGAGACTCTGAGATGCAGAGACTCTGAGAAGCAGAGACTCTGAGAAGCAGGGACTCTGAGACACAGAGACTCTAAGACGCAGAGACGCTTACACGCTGAGACGCGGAGACTCTGAGACGCAGAGACTCTGAGATGCAGAGACTCTGAGACGCTGAGACGCAGAGACGCTGAGACACAGAGACTCTGAGACGCAGAGACGCTGAGACGCAGAGACGCTGAGACGCCGAGACGCAGAGACACAGAGACGCAGAGACACTGAGACGCACAGACACTGCGACGCAGAGACACTGAGACGCACAGACACTGAGACGCAGAGACACTGAGACACGGAGACGCAGAGACACTGAGACGCAGAGACTCTAAGACGCAGAGACATGGAGACGCAGAGACACTGAGACGCAGAGACTCTGAGACACGGAGACGCAGAGACACTGAGACGCAGAGACTCTAAGACGCAGAGACGCAGAGACACTGAGACGCAGAGAAGCTAAGACGCTGAGACACAGTGACACTGAGACGCAGAGACACTGAGACGCAGAGACGCAATGACGCAGAGACACTGAGACGCAGAGACACTGAGACGCACAGACACTGCGACGCAGAGACACTGAGACGGACAGACACTGAGACGCACAGACACTGAGACGCACATACACTGAGGCGCAGAGACACTGAGACGCTGAGACACTGAGACACTGAGACGCAGAGACACTGAGACGCAGAGACACTGAGACGCAGAGACACTGAGACGCAGAGACACTGAGACGCAGAGACTCTGAGACACGGAGACGCAGAGACACTGAGACGCAGAGACTCTAAGACGCAGAGACGCAGAGACACTGAGACGCAGAGAAGCTAAGACGCAGAGACACTGAGACACAGTGACACTGAGACGCAGAGACACTGAGACGCAGAGACTCTGAGACACTGAGGCGCAGAGACACTGAGACGCAGAGACACTGAGACGCAGAGACACTGAGACGCAGAGACATGGAGACGCAGAGACACTGAGACGCAGAGACTCTGAGACACGGAGACGCAGAGACACTGAGACGCAGAGACTCTAAGACGCAGAGACGCAGAGACACTGAGACGCAGAGAAGCTAAGACGCAGAGACACTGAGACACAGTGACACTGAGACGCAGAGACACTGAGACGCAGAGACTCTGAGACACTGAGGCGCAGAGACACTGAGACACAGAGAAGCTAAGACGCAGAGATGCAGAGACACTGAGTCGCAGGGACTCTGAGACGCAGGGACTCTAAGACGCAGAGACGCAGAGATACTGAGACGCAGACACTCTGAGATGCAGAGACACTGAGACGCAGAGACTCTGAGACGCCGAGACACTGAGACGCCAAGACACTAAGACGCAGAGACTCTGAGAGGCGGTGACACTGAGACGCAGAGACACTGAGACGCAGTGAATCTGAGACGCAGACTCTCTGAGACGCAGAGACACTGAGACACAGAGACACAGAGACGCAGAGACACTGAGACGCAGAGACTATGAGACGCAGAGACTATGAGACGCAGAGACGCAGAGACATTGAGACACTGAGACACTGAGACACAGGGACGCAGAGACACTGAGACGCAGAGACGCTGAGACGCAGAGGCACAGAGACACAGAGACACTGAGACACTGAGACACTGAGACGCAGAGACACTGAGACGCAGGGACTCCGAGACGCAGGGACACCGAGACGCAGAGACACTGAGACGCAGAGACACTGAGACGCAGAGAGTCTGCGAGGCGGAGACACTGAGACGCAGAGACACTGAGACGCAGAGACACTGAGACGCAGAGACAGTGAGACGCAGAGACGCTGAGACGCAGAGACGCTGAGGCGCAGAGACTCTGAGAGCAGAGACACTGAGACGAAGAGTCACTGAGACGCAGGGACTCCGAGACGCAGGGACACCGAGACGCACAGACACTGAGACGCAGAGACACTGAGACGCAGAGAGTCTGCGAGGCGGAGACACTGAGACGCAGAGACTATGAGACGCAGAGACTATGAGACGCAGAGACAGTGAGACGCAGAGACACTGAGACGCAGAGACGCTGAGACGCAGAGACGCTGAGGCGCAGAGACACTGAGAGCAGAGACACAGAGACGCAGAGACACTGAGACGCAGAGACAGAGACGCAGAGACTCTGAGACTCAGAGACTCTGATACGTAGATACACTGAGACGCAGAGACGCTGAGACGCAGAGACGCTGAGGCGCAGAGACTCTGAGAGCAGAGACACTGACACGCAGAGACACTGAGACGCAGAGACACTGAGACGCAGAGACACTGAGACGCAGAGACTATGAGAGGCGGAGATACTGAGACGCAGAGACACTGAGACTCCGAGACTCTGAGACGCTGAGACTATAAGACACAGAGACGCAGAGACTCAGAGACGCAGAGACTCAGAGACGCAGAGACTCAGAGACGCAGAGAATCTGAGACGCAGAGACTCTGAGACGCAGAGACTCTGAGACGCAGAGACTCTGAGACGCAGAGAGTCTGAGACGCAGAGAGTCTGAGACGCAGAGACACTGAGACGCAGAGACACTGAGACGCAGAGACAGTGAGACGCAGAGACGCTGAGACGCAGAGACGCTGAGGCGCAGAGACTCTGAGAGCAGAGACACTGAGACGAAGAGTCACTGAGACGCAGGGACTCCGAGACGCAGGGACACCGAGACGCACAGACACTGAGACGCAGAGACACTGAGACGCAGAGAGTCTGCGAGGCGGAGACACTGAGACGCAGAGACTATGAGACGCAGAGACTATGAGACGCAGAGACAGTGAGACGCAGAGACACTGAGACGCAGAGACGCTGAGACGCAGAGACGCTGAGGCGCAGAGACACTGAGAGCAGAGACACAGAGACGCAGAGACACTGAGACGCAGAGACAGAGACGCAGAGACTCTGAGACTCAGAGACTCTGATACGTAGATACACTGAGACGCAGAGACGCTGAGACGCAGAGACGCTGAGGCGCAGAGACTCTGAGAGCAGAGACACTGACACGCAGAGACACTGAGACGCAGAGACACTGAGACGCAGAGACACTGAGATGCAGAGACTATGAGAGGCGGAGATACTGAGACGCAGAGACACTGAGACTCCGAGACTCTGAGACGCTGAGACTATAAGACACAGAGACGCAGAGACTCAGAGACGCAGAGACTCAGAGACGCAGAGACTCAGAGACGCAGAGAATCTGAGACGCAGAGACTCTGAGACGCAGAGACTCTGAGACGCAGAGACTCTGAGACGCAGAGACTCTGAGACGCAGAGAGTCTGAGACGCAGAGAGTCTGAGACGCAGAGACTCTGAGACGCAGAGAATCTGAGATGCAGAGACTCTGAGACACAGACACGCTGAGGCGCAGAGACGCTGAGACGCAGCGACTGTCAGATGCAGAGAGTCTGAGACGCAGAGACGCTGAGTCGCTGAGACGCTGAGACACAGAGATGCTCAGATAATCTGAGACGGAGAGACTCTGAGACGCAGAGACTCTGAGACGCAGAGACGCAGAGACTCTGAGACTCTGAGACGCAGAGACTCTGAGACACAGAGACTCTGAGACGCAGGGACTCTGAGACGCAGAGACACTGAGAAGCAGAGACACTGAGAAGCAGAGACACTGAGACTCTGAGACACTGAGACGCAGAGACTCTGAGACACAGAGACTCTAAGACGCAGAGACGCTTACACGCTGAGACGTGGAGACTCTGAGACGCAGAGACTCTGAGATGCAGAGACTCTGAGAAGCAGAGACTCTGAGAAGCAGGGACTCTGAGACACAGAGACTCTAAGACGCAGAGACGCTTACACGCTGAGACGCGGAGACTCTGAGACGCAGAGACTCTGAGATGCAGAGACTCTGAGACGCTGAGACGCAGAGACGCTGAGACACAGAGACTCTGAGACGCAGAGACTCTGAGACGCAGAGACACTGAGACTCTGAGACACTGAGACGCAGAGACTCTGAGACACAGAGACACTGAGACTCTGAGACGCAGAGACACAGACACCCTGAGACGCAGAGACGGTGAGACGCAGCGACTGTGCGATGCAGAGAATCTGAGACACTGAGACGCAGAGACTCTGAGACGCAGAGACTCTGAGACGATGAGACACTGAGAAGCTGAGACTCTGAGACGCAGAGACTCTGAGACGCAGAGACACTGAGACGCAGAGACTCTGAGACACAGAGACTCTGAGACGCAGAGACTCTGAGATGCAGAGACTCTGAGACACAAAGACTCTAAGACGCAGAGACGCTTACACGCTGAGACGCGGAGACTCTGAGACGCAGAGACTCTGAGACGCAGAGACGCTGAGACACAGAGACTCTGAGACACAGAGACTCTGAGACGCAGAGTCTCTGAGACGCAGAGTCTCTGAGACGCAAAGACTCTGAGACGCAGAGACACTGAGAAGCAGAGACTCTGAGACGTAGAGAGTCTGGGAGGCGGACACACTGAGACGCAGAGAGATGAGACGCAGAGACGCAGAGTCTCTGAGACGCAGAGACTCTGAGAGGCAGAGAGTCTGGGAGGCAGAGACACTGAGACTCAGGGACTCTGAGACGCAGAGACACTGAGACGCAGAGACGCTGAGACGCAGAGACGCTGAGACGCAGAGACTATGAGACGCAGAGACTATGAGACGCAGAGACACTGAGACGCAGAGACGCAGAGACGCAGAGACGCTGAGACGCAGAGACTATGAGACGCAGAGACTATGAGACGCACAGACTATGAGACGCAGAGACTATGAGACGCAGAGACTATGAGACGCAGAGACTATGAGACGCAGAGACACTGAGAAGCAGAGACACTGAGACTCTGAGACGCAGAGACTCTGAGACGCAGAGACTCTGAGACGCAGAGACACTGAGACACAGAGACTCTGAGACTCTGAGACGCAGAGACACAGACACCCTGAGACGCAGAGACGGTGGGACGCAGTGACTGTGCGATGCAGAGAATCTGAGACACTGAGACGCAGAGACTCTGAGACGCAGAGACTCTGAGACGCAGAGACGCTGAGACGCAGAGACTCTGAGACACAGAGACTCTGAGACGCAGAGACTCTGAGATGCAGAGACTCTGAGACACAGAGACTCTAAGACGCAGAGACGCTTACACGCTGAGACGCGGAGACTCTGAGACGCAGAGACTCTGAGACGCAGAGACTCTGAGACGCAGAGACTCTGAGACGCAGAGACGCAGAGACTCTGAGACTCTGAGAAGCTGAGACGCAGAGACTCTGAGACACAGAGACTCTGAGACGCAGAGACTCTGAGACGCAGAGACACTGAGAAGCAGAGACACTGAGAAGCAGAGACACTGAGACGCTGAGACACTGAGACGCAGAGACTCTGAGACACTGAGACTCTAAGACGCAGAGACGCTTACACGCTGAGACGCGGAGACTCTGAGGCGCAGAGACTCTGAGACGCAGAGACTCTGAGACGCAGAGACACTGAGAAGCAGAGACACTGAGAAGCAGAGACACTGAGACTCTGAGACACTGAGACGCAGAGACTCTGAGAGACAGAGACTCTAAGACGCAGAGACGCAGAGACTCTGAGACGCAGAGACGCTGAGACGCAGAGACTCTGAGACACAGAGACTCTGAGACGCAGAGACTCTGAGATGCAGAGACTCTGAGACACAGAGACTCTAAGACGCAGAGACGCTCACACGCTGAGACGCGGAGACTCTGAGACGCAGAGACTCTGAGATGCAGAGACTCTGAGACGCTGAGACGCAGAGACTCTGAGACGCAGAGACGCAGAGACGATGAGACGCTGAGACGCAGAGACACTGGGACGCCAAGACACTGAGACGCAGAGACACTGAGACGCAGAGACTCTGAGACGTAGAGAGTCTGGGAGGCGGACACACTGAGACGCAGAGAGATGAGACGCAGAGACGCAGAGTCTCTGAGACGCAGAGACTCTGAGAGGCAGAGAGTCTGGGAGGCAGAGACACTGAGACTCAGGGACTCTGAGACGCAGAGACACTGAGACGCAGAGACGCTGAGACGCAGAGACGCTGAGACGCAGAGACTATGAGACGCAGAGACTATGAGACGCAGAGACACTGAGACGCAGAGACGCAGAGACGCAGAGACGCTGAGACGCAGAGACTATGAGACGCAGAGACTATGAGACGCACAGACTATGAGACGCAGAGACTATGAGACGCAGAGACTATGAGACGCAGAGACTATGAGACGCAGAGACACTGAGAAGCAGAGACACTGAGACTCTGAGACGCAGAGACTCTGAGACGCAGAGACTCTGAGACGCAGAGACACTGAGACACAGAGACTCTGAGACTCTGAGACGCAGAGACACAGACACCCTGAGACGCAGAGACGGTGGGACGCAGTGACTGTGCGATGCAGAGAATCTGAGACACTGAGACGCAGAGACTCTGAGACGCAGAGACTCTGAGACGCAGAGACGCTGAGACGCAGAGACTCTGAGACACAGAGACTCTGAGACGCAGAGACTCTGAGATGCAGAGACTCTGAGACACAGAGACTCTAAGACGCAGAGACGCTTACACGCTGAGACGCGGAGACTCTGAGACGCAGAGACTCTGAGACGCAGAGACTCTGAGACGCAGAGACTCTGAGACGCAGAGACGCAGAGACTCTGAGACTCTGAGAAGCTGAGACGCAGAGACTCTGAGACACAGAGACTCTGAGACGCAGAGACTCTGAGACGCAGAGACACTGAGAAGCAGAGACACTGAGAAGCAGAGACACTGAGACGCTGAGACACTGAGACGCAGAGACTCTGAGACACTGAGACTCTAAGACGCAGAGACGCTTACACGCTGAGACGCGGAGACTCTGAGGCGCAGAGACTCTGAGACGCAGAGACTCTGAGACGCAGAGACACTGAGAAGCAGAGACACTGAGAAGCAGAGACACTGAGACTCTGAGACACTGAGACGCAGAGACTCTGAGAGACAGAGACTCTAAGACGCAGAGACGCAGAGACTCTGAGACGCAGAGACGCTGAGACGCAGAGACTCTGAGACACAGAGACTCTGAGACGCAGAGACTCTGAGATGCAGAGACTCTGAGACACAGAGACTCTAAGACGCAGAGACGCTTACACGCTGAGACGCGGAGACTCTGAGACGCAGAGACTCTGAGACGCAGAGACGCTGAGTCACAGAGACTCTGAGACGCAGAGTCTCTGAGACGCAGAGACTCTGAGACGTAGAGAGTCTGGGAGGCGGAGACACTGAGACGCAGAGAGATTAGACGCAGAGACGATGAGACGCAGAGACGATGAGACGCAGAGACACTGAGACGCAGAGACTCTGAGAGGCAGAGAGTCTGGGAGGCAGAGACACTGAGACTCAGAGACTCTGAGACGCAGAGACTATGAGACGCAGAGACACTGAGACGCAGAGACGCTGAGACGCAGAGACTATGAGACGCAGAGACTATGAGACGCAGAGACTATGAGACGCAGAGACTCTAAGACGCAGAGACGCTTACACGCTGAGACGCGGAGACTCTGAGACGCAGAGACTCTGAGACGCAGAGACTCTGAGACACAGAGACTCTGAGACACAGAGACTCTGAGACGCAGAGTCTCTGATAACGCAG